>NW_016107960.1:600060-618858 GCF_001604975.1 Cebus imitator | reverse complement strand
AAAAAGAAACTAAAAGAAAAAAGAAAAGCAAAAAACAAAGTCTAATTGTAGGCCCAGCACTTGGTTTTTCCACTCCCACCTACAAGCTAATTCTCCCTAACCTAGTTCTTTGGAACTCTTTGTGAGTGGAACTCAGAGGAGCCCCTCAGACACAGCTTCCTAAGTGACTCACAGAAGCGTTCAGAAAAAGCTCAGTTGCCCCGAGCCTTTCTTCCCCTGCCCCTTGTGCACTCTTTCTATTTGAATGCCAGCAAGAAAACCAGTGCCTCCTCCAGTGCATTCCTTTCTCCCAGACTTTGAGTGATCTCGAAGGCCCACTCTAGTTACTAACGAGTTAAACTTTCTGCCTTCTTACCCTACCCAACCCGTTAATAATCTTGCTAATGTATAACTTATCTTTGAAGACAGAGATAAGAAGACCCAATCACCCACAACTTGTGTTTAGAACAGAGCTTTGGCTTAATAACTAGAACCAGGAGCAAGTTGGAGGAAAAAGGGAATCTGGCTTAGGCCAAAGTCTGGAGCCCCAGTTGAGGCCAGAGGAGTGGGCTTATGGGTGGATTCAAAGTATGTGAGTAGAGAAAATTAGCCCTGCTTCTGACTCCCATTAAGAGAATTAGACTGTCCACTTTGCATTCCCTGCGTAGCTCTAACAAGCACACTAAAGCTCGGCCACGAGCCAACGAGACTTGGCGCAGCCAGCAATCGAGATACCAATTTTTCCTGGTTCACAATGTCTCCAAGTTTCTAGATATGAACTTCCCTTCTTCCAATCCATGAGAATTACATTTGCAAAGTGAGAAAGCCTTTACAGACAGCAGGGTGGACAAAGCACCCTGGTAGAATCTGGTGCTTAGATAGAACCTGAGCCTGGTTCTGTTCATCTTGGTCCTGCGTCTCCTTCCCACCATGCTGCCCATGTGGAGCACAGTAACGCTGTGCTGGCACCAGCCTGTGTGGGTTTAGATGCAGCTGCCAGAAGGAGCAGGATTCAGGTTCCCAGGCCTCTGCTGCCTGTCTGGGGGTTTAAATGAACAAATCATGTGACCATAGGGAGTCATTCTCTTTCCTGCCCATTTCACAGCCCCTACAATTTAGTAGGAGCTAGACTCACCAAAGAATTTATTTTTACTTTGGAAAAAAATGGAATAGTGTTATTTTGGCTAATTATCAACATGCAAAAAGCCTCATCATGAAAACAAATTCACAGTCTGAATGGAACCTATGGGATTCACAGTCATCGTATTTCACATACCGAAAAGGGTGTTGTCTCCTTGGACATAGGTTCTTCAACTAGTCAGAAGTTTAATACTTTAAATAAGAGTTCATGACATTTTTGTTTTCTAATATCCTCCATGGTGGTAGGTCTGTACTCTTTCATTGTGGATTTGGTTTTTGGAGGCAGCCAGAGGTCATTTAGACTTCAACCTGAAGACTACCTTTGGTTTTCCAGTTGGATACAGGCAGCTACTCAAACGGTCCCTGGAAATGCCTGCCTCCTTGTTTACGTGCTCTTGGGCAATCTCTTCCCCTTGAGTGAACTCACTTTTAAGAAACAGTATATAGCAAAAATGACAGTGCACCATTTCCAAGGTAAGGTTATAAAAAGTGTGTGACTTCCTTCTTGCTCACACTCTCTTCCTATTCCTTAACCCCTTATTTGATTTCTGAGGGAAGCCTCTGCCATGGTGTGAGCTGCTCTGTGAGAGGCAAGAAACTGGTGTCTCCAGCCAGCAGCTACAGAGACCAGAGGTTGGCTTGGAGCTGGTGGAGTGAGTCTGGAGATCTTCCCCCATTCAAACCACCACGTATCTGTGGCCCCAGCTGTCACTGTGCTTGCAGCCTTGTGACAAACCCTAAGGCAAAGACCCATGTACGCTTCACCCAGATGTCTGACCCACAGAAATGAAGAGGTAACAAACGTTTGTTTCAAGATGCGCTGTTTTGGTGGTAAACCATAACAGATAACTAACACAATTATGTTAGAATCAAATCAGGGTGTGACCATTGAACAAGAAGAATGGTTTTCTTTTTCTTTTTCTTTTTTTTTTTTTAAGTTGGAGTCTCAGTCTGTCACCCTGGCTGGAGTGCGATGGCGCGATCCTAGCTCACTGCAACTTCCACCTCCCGGGTTCAAGCAATTCTCCTGCCTCAGCCTGCTGATTAGATGGGGTTACAGGTGCGTGACACCATACCTGGCTAATTTTTTTGTATTTTTAGGACAGACGGGGTTTCACCATGTTGGTCAGGCTGATCTCGAACTCCTGACCTCATGATCCACCAGCCCCTGCTTTCCAAAGTGCTGGGATTACAGGCATGAGCCACTGTGCCCGGCTGGTATGATTTTCTTTTGTTCCTCAAAACTGATGGCTCCAAATTAACTCTCATCATGTGTTAACACGCATCTTACCTCTGGGATCCCCAATCTTCAAGACGACAAGTCTGATACCTTCCCTCACTGCCTGACAGTGAGCTTAGGATTTGGACCAACAGACCAAGGCTGATCTGAGTAGAAGGCTACCTAGCAGGGTGCTTATGGAATGCCTTTGAGTCTTCCATTCTTTTCCTTTTTAATTCAAATTACTACCCTGTCCTTCTGCCAAGGCCAGGATGGGGAAATGTGTTTAAACATAGCTTCAGGTACAAGAGCAGTTCTGTCAAAGTAATAAGCAGACCAGTTTAAGTAAGCAATGAACTGAGTTCTAGAGACGGGAGGCTGCAGGGCAACAGCGCTCCCCGCCTCCCTACCCCTAGTATTAAAAATGCCCACCACCCGACCCACATTGTAAGCAATCCCTTATCATCTCCACTCCTTATAACCAAACTCTTCTTTGTCAGCCTTCTCCAGAACTAAACCAGAGAAAACACGTCATTCGAACTGCTCCAGAGGAATTTCTTCACACATTTAGCCTTCTCTTCCTGCCTCTTAGGAAGCTGCTGTGAGGCACATTCCGCTCCCTCGTGATAAGAGATAGAGGGAAGATGAAAAGCAAGACAGAGGCAAAATAGAAAGTCAGGGAGAAAAATAATAAAGGGGGGCCACCCACCTGCCCTGCCCTACCATGCCTGCTCCAGTAGAGTCACCTCTTTCTCTGATAATGGACTGGCAGGCATGTGCCTGATTTCCTTGTCATGTATTTGATATTACATGTCACATTAGTTAGTCCAGAGAGTGAAAATTGCTCAGAAATGTGGTCACAATATATCTCCATTTCCACTTTTGTCAACAAGCTTCTCAACAAAACTGGCCAACTTTTAAGTGTCTCTGCTATTCCTTGAGTGGGAAATGTAAAGATTTCTTTAAAATCCGGAATCACTGTTTTATGAACTCAACAAAACATTATTTGAAAAAAAAAAGGAGAGGGGGTGGGGGCTGTAATTTCCACGGTAAGCCTTCCGGCCAGTAGGCCAAGTCAAATTTCTTATCTTAGGTGTTGAGTTTATATAGCTAACCTTCTAACAAGACTCTATGTGGCTTCTGGGCTCAAAATCTTACGGAAATAACTTGTGGGGTTTTTTGTTTGTTTGTTTGGTTGGTTTTGTTTTTTTGTTTTGTTTTCAGATGGAGTCTCACTCGGGCACCCAGGCTGGAGTGCAGTGGCACAATCCCAGCTCACTGCAACCTCTGTCTCCTGGCTTCAAGCATTTATCCTGCCTCAGCCTCCCAAGTAGCTGGGATTATAGGCATGCACCACCACACCCGGCTGATTTTTGTGTTTTTAGTAGAGACAGGGTTTTATCATGTTGACCAGGCTGGTCTGAACTTCTGATCTCAGATGATCCGCACCCCCCCAGCCTCCCAAAGTGCTGGGATTACAGGCATGAGCCACTGTACCCAGCCAATAACTTGGGTTTTGTGTGTTTTTTTTTTTTTTTTTTTTTGCCCTGGAGTCTACTGTCCTGGTTCTCTGCTCAATCCCCTTTCTGAACCGGCGAATGGGCAACTTTTTGTAGTTGTTGAATAATTACGGAAAAAAATGCATACAAATATTTCCATGTGAAATTTTTTGCCTAATTTTAAGACTATTTCCTCAACCTGCTGCCCAACAGTCTCTTTCTTTTGATGCCACCGACATAGCTCTTATCCAGAACACTCTTTTTGCCTACTGGCAATCAGGATACAGAAAGCCCCTTCTATGCTGTCATGTGGCAGAAAGGATGGGGGAGAACCAGCGAGCTGTCCTCCTTGGACTGTGGAAAACAGTTCTCTAGAACTCAAAAATAAAAATAAAAATCCAAAGGCAACTCTGATGCAGGGGAGTTTTCTTCCTGGCCCCGGTGAACATAGCGTTTTTGATGGGAACTAGAAAGGTGATGTGTCCCTTTCTCTCCTTACTGCAGTGACTAAATTCTAAATACGGCAAGAACTTTTGTGATCTCACCCTTCTCTTTCTTCATCATTCTTCCAAATTTGCAATTCTTTGTCAAGAATAGGAAATCATGTAGTTAAGATTTGCTTTGGATTAGTGAGTTTGTGAAGAGGAGGTAGGTTTGGGGTACTAGTATGAGTGTATGTATTAGAGACTCTCTCAGGTCTCCTCGTGGGAGGCACGACCTGAAAGCAACAGTAATAGCATTTTAAAACTTTAGTGTCAGGCCTGCAGAGAGATGATGTCAAACACCCTTCCAACCCCATCACCCTCCTCCTCCTCACACCTTCAGCAGCACTTCTCGTCTGGTTTTCTGTTTGCAGGACAGGCTGGATGATCCCTGCACATGCCCCTGCCATGGGTACCCAGAGAGCATGTGCAAATGAAGGTTCTAAGCTGTAATTTCCCATCAGGAGGAAAGCATATTAGTGAGTGGGGAAGATGTTATTAGAAGGCTGACACTGAATCTGCTATCACTTATATTTTTAAAAATAAAATAAACCATTCACATGCCAGTATTTTCAAACACTACTGGTAGCCAACTGCCTGCTCCCCATTCCACCAGCTGATGCAGTGCAGTGTCATGGCATGCATGGAGGCTCTGTGTCTCAACCCTTCCTGTGTAACTTGGTGAAGCTTCTTAACCCTGAGCCTTGGTTTCTTTTGAAAAATTAGGATGATAATAATTCAGAGTTCATGAGGTTGATGGGATTGTAAAGTAAACTAATCCATCTAAAGCTTTTGGAGTAACATTAACTTTAGGAAAGCAATAATATGAATAGTTCAATTATGGAAAATGTACCAAAGTATTCTATGCGTGTTAAGACAGTAGAATGCTGCCCACCTCACCTATTCATCTCTTAGACAACCTTGGTAACCTAAGATTAAGAACATTTGTTTAACCTGGGGTGTGACAAACTGTAGTAGTTGGGGGACAAATGCAGCCCCCTTGTTTTTGTAAATAAAGTTTACGAAACTCACTTGCTTATGTATTGTCTATCACTCTTTTCAAGCTACAACATCAAGGTTGGGTGCTTGAGGCAAGAGACTGCATGACCCACAAAATCTGAAATACATATTCTTAGCTCTTTGCAGGAAAAGTTTGCCAACCACTTACATAGCCTGCTGTGAGACATTAATTATATCTCAGCATAGCCTGTATTGATAACAGCTTTTTTGCAGGACCAGCTACATAATTTGTGGAGCACATTGCAAAATGAAACTGTGGCGCCCCTTGTTCCAACCCTCTTAGGAATTTCCAGACGGCAACAGCTTATCATTAAACAAAGCATGGGTTCCCCTGAATTGGAGCCCAGTGTGACTTACTACAGAGGTAGCATACCATGAATCCAGTCCTGCCTTTATGTTCTCCAGAGTTTACCCCTAGTATAAATGTTATTTTCATTCTCAAAGTACTTTTGAGGCAAAATCTAGAACAAAAAAGAGAAGCATTACCAAATTTATGCCATGAAATAATTCCAGACGAATTGGGTTTGGAGTTATCTAATAAGGGAGAATTGTTCGTATGAAACACTCTTCCTTCTCATAGCACAACGTTTTTTCTCTTGGTTCTTTGTAGTAAATTATTTTCCTGGGTTCATTCTAATTTCTTAAGGTTTCTTAACCATACTATCTACTCTATCAATACTGGCTAGCTGACCCAGGGAGAGTCATCATATTTGGTATTTGGAGTCTGGCAACTATTAATGCACTTTTCCTTGAATAAAAAAGAAAGCATTTGTTATTTTTAATCTTGTAAAACTAGAAAATGTGTCCTAAAGGCCAGAAGAGCAACTCTAAGCTTGTTAGAGGCAAGAGTCCAAGATAGAATAAAAGTAATTACTCAAGTTTTCTTTTTCTTATTTTTTCTGTAAGATATCACCTCCCATTCAGTTCCCAATTTATATTCTTACTTTTTAAAAATAGAAATTCTATAGCTCTTTAAAAAGTATGTGCTTTTAATGCATTTGAACATTTCAGTCCCATCAATGTCAGGACTTAATCTTGATAATCCAAGATCAGCTAGGAAATAATTCTGCTTCCTTTCTTTGCTGGTTATGCTGGTAAATGAACAAAATAGACAATCTCCCACCTCTTCATGTCATTTATGCTACAATAACACGTGGGTTAAGGCACAGAAGAATTAAAAAGGTAAAGCTGAGTAGACCCCTGCAGATCAGCATCCTTTCCAGACCCAGACCCCTGTTTTTTCTCTTGGATTAGCAGCATGACAGAGCCAATGGGAGCTGAGAGATGATTCTAGAAATTAGCTGAACATGGTAGTGCTCGCCTATAATCCCAGCACCTTGAGAGCCTGGGATGAGAGGATTGCTGATGCCAAGGAGTTTGAGGCTGTAGTGAGCTAGGATTGAGCCACTGCACTCCTGCCTGCACAACAGAGTCAGTTCCTGTCTTAAAAGAAAAAAGAAAGAAAAAAGAGTGGATCTCTTCTCAGGCAGCCCTTCCTAAACCCCTTTATCCACAAGCTTTCCAAGGTCAAGAACAGGAACAAGGGATGTATAAGGCCAGGCACAATGGTTCATGTCTGTAATTTCAACTCTTTGGGAGGCCAAGACACGAGGATAGCTTGCGCCCAGGAGTTCAAGACCGGGACAACAGAGAGAGACTTCATCTATACGAAAAAAAAAGAAAAGAAAAGAAAGAGAGAGAGAGAAAAGCATAGATATATGTTAAGTACAGGACAAGACCCTGTCTCTCCACTCTCCCTCTGTCTGCACATCTCTGGGCCCCACTCTTGCACCTGAGATTCCTTGTTTTTATCCCCTTGAAGTAAGGAGATTTTGTGCAAATTTACAGGAAGCTAGTCATGCCTTTGTATTCCTACTTCCACAACCTGTTGTGGTCTTCCAGCTTCCACCAACAAATGGCCTACTCTCAGGTAAGCAGACCACATGTCTTCTGAAGACAGTGACCCTAAGAGGCAGCAAGAGCTGGAGACATGTCCGAGAGCCATGTGCTTGAGAGCCGGCAGTGTCCTGGTCGCGGCTGACTGGGCTGGTACCCTCGCCATGGTCTCCCTGCAGCATGGTCTTGAGAGCTCCTCTGTTCCTAGCCTCTAGCCATCCAGCTCATCTCTTTTTTTTCCCTAGCCTTCCCATCCACTTTGTGAGATCCCTGGTATCCTTCTAGTCATTAACTTTTCCACTTTTGTTCACCGGAATTGGCTTCCACAGTTTGTAACCAGGAGCCCAAACTGATACCACTGATCTTTTTATGAAGCAGGGTAGCAAAAGAAAGAAAAAAGAAAAGCCCAGTTGTTTAGAATGGGCCACCTCTTCTGAGAGGGTTGAGGATATCTGTACTGGCTTCCTATAAAAAGTACCTGTGGCCTGGTGCAGTGGCTCACACCTGTAATCCCAGCATTTTGGGAGGCCGAAGTGGGTGGATCATCTGAGATCAGGAGTTCAAGACCAGCCTGACCAATATGGCAAAGCCTCACCTCTATTAAAAATACAAAAATTAGTCAGGCATGGTGGCCCGCCCCTGTAATCTTAGATACTTGGGAGGCTGAGGCAGGAGAATAGCCTGAACCCAGGAGGCAGAGGTTGCAGTGGGCCAAGATTGTGCCACTGCACTCCAGCCTGGGCAACAGAGCCAGACTCTGTCTCAAAAAAAAAAAAAAAAAACAAAAAACTACCTGTAGCTCTAGCCAGTGGAGCACCTTGGGCTCAGTGCTCTGTGCAAATAGGCGTGTCCCACACTTCTGCCTGGCCGCCCCAACCTCTCAGGACTACCCCTCAGGACTGAGCAGTCTTCAACTAGTGGTCAGAGAGAGGAAAGGCATCTTTAGGAGGGAAGGAACTTGACTGACCACACCCTCCTGAGCCTTTTTTCCTCCCTCCCCACCCCTCAATGGTCATTACCATACCCAAAACGAGTTTAGAATCAGAAGTAAAATAAAATGGTATCAGAAAAACAAAACAAAAAAACGCTGTTTCGTTTATTTCTATTGTTCCTTCCTCAGGATAAGAACACATAGAAATTACAAGTAAGGATTTTAAAAAATAGATGACCTGGGTTCAAATTCCAGCTCCACCATTCACTTGTTGCCTTAAATTCTTTGGGCCTCAGTTTCCACATCAATAAAATGAATATAAAAATGATATCCACCTCAAAAGGGTTGTGAGAATCAAAAGGGTCCCATGTAAAGCATTCAGAACCGTGACTGATATATTAGGTGCTCGTTAAGTGTTAATTACTGCTATCATTATTGTATTATTTCAATCTCATCACAGTGCTTTGCTGCCTAGTATTTTTTCCAAGGTGGGGCAAGGTTATATGAGTGGAAAAAGTATCAGCTGATTCTTTTTAAATGCAAAGGAAATACATGTTTTTAACATCACAGTAGGATTTCACTTCATCAGAAACCCAAGTAGAACATAACTAGCTGTTTCAGGAAGCGGTGTGGGTAATTATAACTCAGTCTCATTGACAATGTGAAGCAAGGCCTCGTTTTAAAGGGCTCACTTGGCATTTTATACGGCTGACTGCTGCCCCTCCGTTCCAAGTTCAGTTTAATCTGCCATTCTGGACCCAGATAAAGATCACTGACACATTCAAATAGACACATCTTTCTGTTTTAAATAGATTTCAGTGCATTTTGGTACAAGCAAAAGAAGTTTCACAAACATGTGATTTCTAGAACTTCAGCCTAGTGGACCAAAATCTGCTGAGTAATCACATGACCTCAGGCTGGGGAACTCTTTAGGCTACTACAAAATTGACTTAAAAATGAAATTTTTGCTCACTCCTGTAATCCCAGCACTTTGGGAGGCTGAGACAGGAGGATCACTTGAGCCTAGGAATTCGAGATCAGAAAAAAAAAAAAATCAAAAAGTTAGCCAGGTGTGGTTGTGCATGCCTGTGGTCCCAGCTACTGGGGAGGCTGAATGGGAGTATCACCTGAGCCCAGGAGGTCAAGGATGCAGTGAGCTATGATCGCGCCACATACTCCAGTCTGGACAACAAAATTAAGTAAGGCCTTTCTCAAAAAAATAATTAAATCTTTTTCTAGAAAGGACCATTGACTGCCAGGCTTCTTTTTACCATTTGAATAATATCACATGATTAGTTCACCATGCTGGAGTGAAGCCTTCCTTTCTGGAGCATATGAACCTGCAATCATAGCCCTGCTGTGGCCAGGGAAGTGTGTGGCCTTGTGTGTGCCACGGGAATTATACACGGGTTCTCTGGAAGATTTCCCTGTGAACAAAAGCAGAAACCCACCAAGAAGACAAAGAAGTTAGATTCATGGCCCACAAAAGGCGAGACTGAGCCTGAGGAGTGCATGTAAACAGTGATGCCATATAAGCAGAAAGAAAGATCAGGTGCCAGGAAGGCCAGAAAGAGTCAAGGGCAAGAAGAAGAGGGGTTACATTGCCAGGGTTTGGGTCCCGGCTTCAATGCTTATGAGCTGTGTGAGTTCAAGCAAGTTGGTTGAATTATCTGTACTTCATTTTTCTCATCTGTAAAATAAAGATGAGAATAATGGTATCTGTCTCACAAGGCTATTGTGTGGATTAAACTTGTTAATATACGTAACAACCTTGTTCAACCTACAGCCTGTGGGCCACATGTGGCCCCCGATGTCTCTGAATGTGGCCCAACACAAATTTATAAACTTTCTTAAAACATTATGAGATGGTCTGCGATTTATTTTTTTTTTTTTAAGCTCATCAGCTATCATTACTGTCAGTGTATTTTATGTGTGGCCCAAGACAATTCTTTTTCTTCCAGTATGGCCCAGGGAAGACAAAAGTTTGGACACCCCTAATGTAAAAAGTGCTTAGAACATTGCCTAGCACATAGTAACACTGTGATTACCAACATTTGCAATGATTAACATACTGATGATGGGTCGATGGGTGCACCTAACCACCAAGGCACACGTTTATCTATGCAACCAACCTGCATGTCCTGCATATGTATCCTGGAACTTTAAATGAAATTAAATTTTTAAAATATTGAAACGCTGGCCTGGTGTGGTGGCTCATGCCTCTAATCCCAGCACTTTGGGAGGCCGAGGCAGTCAGATCACCAGGTCAAGAGATCGAGACCATCCTGCCCAATATGGTGAAATCTCATCTGTACTAAAAACACAAAAATTAGCTGAGTGTGGTGGTGCGCGCCTGTAGTCCCAGCTACCTGGGAGGCTGAGGCAGAAGAATCGCTTGAACCTGGGAGGTGGAGGTTGCAGCGAGCCAAGATCGCACCATTTGCACTCCAGCCTGGTGAAAGAGTGAGGCTCTGTCTCAAAATATATATATGTGCTAGATTGATCAATGTGTGTGTCTGCTAGGGCTGCCCTAACACAGTACCACAGACTGAGTGGCTTCAACAACAGAAGTGTATTTCCTCATCGTTCTGGAGGCTGGAAGTCTGAGATCAAGGTAGTCAGCAGGGCTGATTCCTTCTAGGATCTCTCTCCTTGGCTTGTAGATGACTATCTTCTCAATGTGTCTTCACATGGTCTTTCCTCTGTACCAGCCTGTGCCCCAATCAACTCTTCATATAAGAATACCAATCATATTGGATTAGGGCCCACCCTATGAACCTCATCCAACCTTAGTTACTTCTTTGCATCCTTTCTTCAAATATAGTCACGTTCTGAGGTACTGGGGGTTAGGACTTCGACATATGAATTTGAGAAGATGGGAAGCACAATTCAACCCCTAACAATTGGTTATCAGTTTGGTTCATCAGGAACTGTATTGCCCTCATCTAAATGTTCCTGGTGAGAATTGGCCAGATGTGTTGAGATTTTAGAGACAGAAGAACAGCAGAAGTCACTGTTTTGATGCTCATGGTGGTTGGTAGAAGTTGGCATACAGACTCAAAGATGTCAGTGAGATCCAGCTTCTCCTGGCTCTCCTCTGCTCCCCAGCCCTTCTTCCAGATTCCTGACCCCACTGCCCAGCAGTAGCCCTAAGCCTATCACCAGATACTGTGCTGAGGACTCACAGACATTTCCCATCCCCCTCACCATCACACTTCAGTGGCTGAATGTGCCTGGCTCCTCGGATTGGCCAGCTGATGAATCCTCTGATCCTTCAACTGCCCCTCACCTCCCACAGCTGCACAAAATCTAGCCATGAAGTACATCTCTTATACTATAACACTCATAGTGACTCTGCTCCCATGATTGGGCCTTGCTTAGCCAGAATAATATTGAATAATAATGTTACTATTATTGTTTTCTAGGCATGCTATTACTGAAGCAGAAAGAAGTCTCTGCCTCACTGATAAGCATACAAAATTCTAATTATCTCAAGCCAGAGCTCATTCCAAAGTCCTCTGAATTTGTTCTGCTTCCATCTCTCCTGGCTCCAATATGTCCCACAAGTGGCTACCAGATAAAATCTCTTGAGTCACATTTACGTCATCAAGCAATGGTCAAGGGGAGTCCCAAGCTGACAGCTGAGTAGCAGGCCTAGAGGGCAACACAGTCACAGTGGAGCAAAAGAACCAAGCAATGCTGGGTTCCCGACAGTGGCGTCCAGGAAATACCAAATGGAATGAATGCTATCAAAGTATGGGAAGCATTAAAGGGTGGTTTACAGTGCAATTCGGTCACTGTGGGAAAAAAAATAGGAACGAGGCATAGAAAACTCTGCAATTTTTTGTAAAGTCATTACAGTTGTCTTCCTTATCCATGGGGGATATATTCTAAGACCCTCAGTGGATGCCTGAAACCACAAATCATATAGAACCTGATTGCTGTCAATCAGAACACATTTCTGTTCATGTCTCTCATCCACAGATTTAATTCCTTTTCCATCTTAACTAAGCACTTATGCACTGTGGTCAGCATAACTTTTGCCGTTTGATATGTGACAGCAAAACTAGCATGAGTTTCTTTTTCCTTCTTCACAATTTGATGGATGAAAGATTTGTTCTTACCTTAGATCTTAGCAACCTCAGTGTACGATTTTTTTCCTTTCCTTATTAAAACTTTCACCTTTTCATGTAAAGGAAGTACTTCACAGCTTGCTTTTCTTTGGTGTATCCGAATTGCCAGCATTACAACTCTTTTTTTTTTTTTTTTTTTTTTTTTTTTTTTTTTTTTTTTTTTTGAGATGGAGTCTCGCTGTGTCTCCCAGGCTGTAGTGCAATGGCACAATCTCAGCTCACTGCCGTCTCTGTCTCCTGGGTTCAAGCTATTCTCCAGCCTCAGCCTCTCAAGTAGCTGGGATGACAGGCATGTGCCACCATGCCTGGCTAATTTTTGTATTTTTGGTAGAGACAGGGTTTCACCATGTTGGCCAGGCTGGTCTCGAACTCCTGACCTCATGTGATCCACCTGCCTCAGCCTCCCAAAGCATCACAGCTCTTGCACTTAGGGCCATAATCAAGTAGATCAGATTTACTTGGACACAAGCGCTGCAATACCGTGACAGTGAATCTGATAGCTGAGCTGGCTACTAAGTGACTAATGGGCAGGGAATGTAGAAAGCATGGGGACACTGAGCAAAGGGATGACTCACGTCCAGGGCAGGACAGAGAGACATGGTTCGAGATTTCATCACATTTCTCAGAAGGGCATGTAATTTAAAACACACGAGTTGTTATGCAGCCATAAAAAAGAACAAGATCATGTTCTTTGCAGAAACATGGATGGAGCTGGAGGCCATTATCTTTAGCAAACGAACGCAGGAATAGAAAACCAAATAGCACATGCTCTCACTTATAAGTGGGAGCTAAATGATAAGAACACATGGACAAAGATAACCAAAGAGTATTTGAGAGGGCTAAGAAGATGGACTTAAAGCTGAAATGGAAGATTGGGGTTTCAGTAGGAACAGGGATGTGTCTTTCATTACATCGGGGGGAAGAAGACAGATCCAGGCACAAGAAGGCTTTTGTGTCTGAGTTGAGAGGAGAATGATTTCCTTTCTCCTCATCTCCACCTCCACTTTCTTAGGTGTGGAGTCTCAATGCACTTCCTTAGAGCTGCCTCTTCTCTCTACTAATTGGGGAAGTCATGGGGAGTAGAAAAAGCTTAGGTTGGTGACGGGGGAGATCGTAAACCAAGGCAGAGATGAACCAACTCATTGGAGTCACACGGCTAATTAGTGACAAAGCCAGAACTAGAATCAAACTGGCTCCTAGCCTAGTACTCTTTCACTACCAAATTACCATGTAATATTGAACAGATGGGAGTGATTAAGGTTTAGAGCCATTACAAAGACTAACAGAACCCGAATTACATGAAATAAGGAACCAAACAGAAATACAGCTGAGATGTTTAAACTTCACTTCACAGGAAGGGGTAATTTTTACCCACTGTGGGACCATGATTAGATCAGGGTGGATTCAACTGAACTGTAAACTTTTTCAAGGCACTGCCTTTGCTGTCCTCTAATCCTGTAGGACTGGGAGAAGCCCTCACTCTATTAGGTGGCGCTCAGAGGATAGGACAGAGATAAATGTCAGCCAATAGTATTTACCAGTTAATTTACCCAAATTAACTCTTTAAATTACATAGAGCCTCTGGCATCTTTGCACTACTCCATTCAGAAGTATGCATTAAATACGCCGAAAAGTAGAAAGTGCCTAAAAATAACCGGTACTGTTTCACCCCCATGCCTGTGGAGCCCCCGGCATTAGTAACTTCAACTAGAAGGGGTTTTTCTTCAAAATATTCTTTCCATAAAATTCTGTCATGGCATTCACGTGGCTCTTGTTTCATTTGCAGCAAAAGTCCTGCATTGCTGTGTATTTGAATTTCCAACATACCTTGGACCTTGGTGTTTATTTTGATTGATATTTGGTTATCCGTCATCCAAGCATTATTTTTCTCTCAACATCAGGGTGTGATATATGTTTGATTATAAATGTTGGCATTGGTCAGGTAGGTTAGTTTTGCTATTACATAACTTTGAGGATGAGGGACAATTTGTTAATGCCCACACTGACAAGTTACCATCAGGTTATGCTAATTTGCAGTACCCTTTATAATTAAAATCCTTCTTGCTGAATATTCAGCATTTATAATTAATAGTGATTTTTAAACATTCAACCAATGTTCACTTTTTCCAATAGTTGAACCCCAGTGCCCTGCCCCATAGCCCAAAACAGAGCTCCTGGGCCAGGGGAGATCTGAAAGAATTCCATGGGATTCCTGATTGCCCCAGGCGTCAGAGGGAAAATACTCCAACTATTGAGATGCATTCTATTAGATTCCGACTCTTACTAAATTCTCATCATCTCACCTCAGACTAGATTAATATAATTATATGTCCAGGTCTCACTCTCACCTCACAGAAAGGCTCTGGAGCATCTAGGGACAAATAGTGCAACAGACGCTAGACAGAGTCCCATTCCACACCCACTTCACCGGGATGGAGTGTAACTTCCAACGGGGAAGTGATAAGATTATAAATGCAGAAGCCTTCTTTGATCAACCTACATAAAGAAAATATCATGCATATCTTTCCTTGTTATTCTGTGTTTCAATATCCTGTGCATTGTCTTCATTGCACTCACCACGATCATTTGAATTTCTGTTTTACTTGTTTATTATTATCTTCTTCACTAAAATGTAGGAGTCCTAAGGCCAAAAGCCATGGCCATCTTGTTTCCTATGGAATCCCCAAATGCCAGGAACAATGCCTGGTGCAGAATAGGTACCAGATAAATATTAATTGGATGGATAGATGGATGAATAGAAGTAATATGCTCTCTTCTCCCACAGTGAGAGTAAGATGGGGCCCAGTGAGCCCCCTGTTTAAGAGGCACCCTAGGTCTGGATAACTACTGGGTCTCAGGTTAGTGTAGAAGAAAAAATGACACTTGCTCACTCTTTTGATCCAATTGACACTTAAACTTGAAAGAAAAGAAATAAAACCAGATGGGGAGTTGGTGGGGGGGGATGCCCAACGCTATAGGGAAGAAAGAAAACTTTGAAACAGAAAACTACCTTTGTCATGTCTTGGAAACTTAAGTGAAACACAAAGATAAATTGGACAAGAGATTAGGAGATATTTAACAAATACATATTAATTGACTAGTTAGCTGACAAAACAAAAGAACAAAAGGTAGACATACAAATTATGTTCCAAACTGTGAGGGTGTCTTCTGTACTCTTGAAGAGGACCTACCTTTGGTGTGAAGCAGGGAAGAGTCCTCTTTAGGGTCCACTCCTCCTCCCTGCACCCCTGACACACACAGTCCTCCCACCCACATCCACAGGTTCACGTTGACATCCTGCTACTCCTGCCACCCACAGGCTGCGTTCTCCATCAGTCTGCCATCATTCTGCCCACATTGTAATGTATTCGAAGAATCTGGATTTTCTTTTCCCCATCAAAAATATTTGTCCTGGATTTCATCCACTCAAAATCCTGATGATAAATAGTTAACTGAAAAGCCCTCAAGAGTGGGTCATTTCCACCAGGGAAAAAAATAATTTTTTCAACTTAAAAATAATAATTCATTGACCTCATCTCCCCTCTTGACACAGCTCCATCTGGTCCCCATTCCTCTGCTCCTCTTTACAATAAAACTCATTAAATTGTGGTCTACACTTGCCATTTCCAATTTTTCGTCTCTTATTATCTTTTGAATCGACTCCAATAAGAGTTTTATCTCAACCATTTCCCTGAAACTTCTTTCATCAAGGCCACCAAGAGCCTCCAAGTTGCTAAAGCCAGTGGCTATTTTCAGTCCTCCATTTCCTTAACCTCTCCGTGGCATCTGACATGATAGAGTGTTCCCTCATCCTTGAGAGGCTCTCTTCTCTGGCCTTTCAGGACATGCCCTGCCCTAGCTTCCTGGTGGTTCACTGGCTACTCCTCAGATGCCTTTGCTGATCTCATCAACGTGATCGCTCAGCTCAATTCTTGGTCCTTTTCTCTTCTTATCTGCTCTCACTTCCTCAGTGATCTGTTATAGCCTAGGGGCTTTCATGGCCATTTAAAAGCTGAGGAAGTTACATTTCCAGCTTGGATTGCATTCCTGAACTGCAAATCCATAGATTCCACTGCCTAACTGATTCTTCCACAGAGGTATCTATACCTGCAGATTTTCCCCCCAAATCTGCTAGTCCCACATTCTTCCCCACATGAATAATGGTAATTCCACTCTTCAAAATGTTTAGACTCAAAAACATCAACATCACTCTTGGTTGCTTTTTTTCTCTCATATCCAGGAACCAAACACTAGTAAGTTCTTTAGACTATGTTTTTCAAACTATATCCAAATTTAGATCATTTTTTTACCACCTCTTTGGTTCCAACCTGGTCAAAGTCATCAATACCTCACCCCGATTAGAATAGAAATTTTCTAAGGAGTCTTCCTGCCTCTGTCCTTGCCCATGTACAGTCTATTCTCAACACAGAAGCTACAGGATTCTTGCAACAGAAGGTCAGATGACGTCACTACTCTGTTCAGAACCTTCCTATGGTCTCATATCTCACTCAGAGCAAAAGTCAGAACCTTTACAATAGCCTGCCTAACCTATACAACCTGGCGCCTGTTGTCTCTCTGCTCATCTCTTACTGTTTTTCTTGTCATCACTTCTCTTGCCATCTGGTCTTCCTGGTATTCCTCAATCATGCCAGACATGTTCCACAGTCTTAGCACCTACTGTTCTGCTCTCCTGCTGCTTTTCCCCCAAATCGCCTTGAGGATTCCTTCTGTATCTCCTTCAGGGCTTTACTCAAATTTCATCTTCTTAAGTGAGGCCCTCTCTGACTACTCCATTTCAAATCACATCTCCTATCAGGTCTCATTCTTCCCCTCTGCTCTATCTTTTTCTCCACAGCACTTATTACCAGCTATTTTATAACTTTTTTAATATTGTCTGTCTTCCCACATTATAGCACAGGCTCCAAGAGGACAGGCGTTTCATCTTGTTTGCTCATTGTCTTATCCCCAGTGTCTAAAACAATGGTAAGCAATCAATAAAACAATATATATTTGTTGATGCAATGGAAAAGCATTAATGATTTCTAGAATTCTAATGGGAACACCCTAGACTCAATTTATTTCCCCAGCCATAGATGTCTAACCCAAAGGAGTAACATAAATGGAGGGATATCAGACCACATAGAATGAGCCCGTAGCACTAAATAGCCTAGTAAAGAGATATGTTGGGGTGGCTGGGCTCTTGTGGTGTCCCTCAAATTATACTGCATTGTTGACTGCTATGTGAAAATGACCTAGGCCACAGGCTCAATATGAGTCACAAGAGTGGTATGGCTGCCAAAAAAAAAATGAATGCAATTGTTAAATACATTAATGGTGGTATGTTTTAATGGGTATCACATTCCCATTGTTTTCTGGTCTAGTCATACCACACTGGGAGTACTGTGTTCAACTTTGGGAGTTATTTTTCAAGAGGAATGTTTGTTCAGAGGAAATCAAACACGATAGTGATGTAGCTAACCATGATATATGAAAATGAAACAATTTAGGTGACCAAAGGTACTGAGGGATTATATTACATTTAAGGACAGTCTAAAGAGGTGCACCATCCCTGCCACCACTCTCCTCCTCTGTCCATGGAAGACATTAATAATCAATCATAATTCTCTTCCCATAGTGTTTGCCCAACTCATAGCCCTCCCGGCAACCACTATGCAATCTATTGGATTGGACAACTAAGACAAAATGTATTAGTTATTCCAGCTTTAAGGCAGGTATAATTTTCTCATTGAAATATTTTAATGCAACCAAGCACAGTAGCTCGTGCCTGTAATCCCAGTACTTTGGGAAGTCGAGGTAGGCAGATTACTTGAGGCCAGGGGTTCAAGACCAGCCTGGCCAACATGGTAAAATCCTGTCTCTACTAAAAATACAAAAATTAGCTGGACGTGGTGGCAGGTGCCTGCAATCCCAGCTACTTGGGAGACTGAAGCAGGTGAACTGCTTGAACCTGGGAGGTGGAGGTTGCAGTGAACTGAGATGGCACCACTGCACTCCAGCCTGGGCAACAGAGCAAGAGACTATCTCAAACAAAACAAAACAAAAAAAAGAAAGAAAGAAAGAAAGAGATATTTGAATGCACATGCTGTAAAATAAAACTGTTTAGTTTTTTCTTCAAACTAGTCCCATCTAGTTGTAGAGGGTAAAACTAGAACCTCTGAGTAGTAAAAATTCAGGATCAAGAAGAATATTCTAATGGTAATGACTGTTCAAAGGGAGGTATTGAAAGGTAGGAAGCCTGGAAGACCACCTGCCAAGGAATAGTGGATGAAATCGCCTATCTTAGGTGGGAGATTGTACTGGATAACCTCTAAACTTCATCCAGCTCTAAAATTCTGCAGATTTTTGCCTACTTGGCTCTGCTAGGCAGGGCCAGGGTCTTTTCCCACTTGGATGTGCTAGGCACTGGAGGTGACTGGCAAAAAAAAAAAAAAAAGTCTTTAAAGCATGTGTTTAAATGATTGCAAAAATTTATAAACAA
>NW_016107960.1:585844-600034 GCF_001604975.1 Cebus imitator | reverse complement strand
AAAAAAAAAAAAAAAAGTCTGCAAAGCAAAACCACTCACCTTTAAATTGTAGTTATCTCACTGAAGAAGATAACAGAAAAACAGAATAAAAGAGATGATGGATTCAGCACAAAGAGATAAAGTGATTATATCTAAGCTTAGTAACAAAAGAAACAAAAATCTTTTTGTTAGCTTTTAGACACTCTTGTCTTCCATTTACCTTAGTTCTTCCTTATTCCCAAATTCATTAACCTCATGCCCTAATCTTTTTGGTGAGAAGCCAATTAACTCTATAAAAACTCGGGCAGCTGATGTCAGAAGCGTGGCTCACTGTGTTCCAAGACTTGGTAATTCCTTCCCTAATGACATAGCAGAAACTCTGTCGCCACAGTTAAGAGCAGGCTAGAGACAATTACTATATTTAAGCTGTGCTTTGCAGGTTATCATACCCACATCTGCAAGTTATTCCCTTTGTAAGGCATTTGGATTCATTGGCCACAGAAAACTCATTGCAAAGGGCCAGCAAGCAACTACATGAGGACCAAGGACTGAGACTTATTCCATGTGGCTGGCAAGAGAGAGATGCATAACTTCCTTTCAGTGACTCCAAACCCACTTCTGCTTCCTGGAGCCAGGCTCCTCCTATCAAACAGGACATCTATAGAGGTCCAAAGAAGGGCAGGTGAGGAAAAAATGCTCTAGCAGACACTCACCCAGTGGTCTATGAAGAGGCAGAGACCAATCCAGCAAGCCAGACAACTGGAGGGTTACTCACTGAACAATCTCCCTGAAAGCACAGGACTGCTGCCCAGGATGGCATTATCTGAAAGAATCACAGGACTTGCTGGGTCCTTCTGAATGCTGAACTGCTGGCATTTCTGAAATGGAGCAATTTGTGGCCTGGAGTTAACAGCTGCTCTGGGCCTTGGCCTCTTCATCTATAAAATGGGAATATCAGTGTTTCAATGGCACTGCTCTGGGGAAAAGGGAAAGATGAAAGTAATAGATGTGAAAGCAATTTCAAAAGCATTTTAAGAATTATCCAAATGTCAGTATTAGCATTATTTTGAGCCTGTCATGATAATTATCTATAAGATTTCATATGATGATGATTATCCTAATACCAAAATAAAATCAAAGCCAGTGTCACTCTAATGTTTTTACAAAGGACCTTTGACTGAGTTCATCTTTTCTGAGTTCATACCTTTCTAGAATTTTCAGTCCTTCTCTTGGTTAATTATTTCAATCATCACCTAAAAATGGAGTCAGCTATCATTTGAAAGAGTGTATTGGAACTGAAAGTGGGGAGACAGACAGAGCAGCTGAACAGGCATGATCAGAGAGAAAGGAGCTGAAAGTGGGGAGGCAGACAGTGCAGCCAGGTGGGTCCCTACCCTCCCCCACAAACCCGAGAGGACTGAAGCACTAACTCTAGCAGGTTACGCAGCCAGAGCCTCAGTCTGAGCTGAACCCTGAATGATCCAGCTCCATGGAGGAAGGGTGTAACCCACCATTAAAGAGGTGGAACTAGGCTTCATGTTTTAACAAAAAACACAGGAAGCCTAAGTAGCAACGGGATGGTGTTCTTGACCACCCAGCAGTGCCTCCAGGTCAGCGGAAGAGGTGGGCCTAACCTCCCAGTGTAAACTAAAAAGGCACAAGAAGCTTACCTAGTAACCTGAAGGAGTCCCTGGAAACCCAGTGGTGCCTCCACAGGCAGACAAGTGACCTATCAAGCAGCTCCCTGAGATCAGAGCCCGGTAAATCCATGAAGATGTGAAAAAAAAAAAAAAAAAACAGCGCAAAAAAGGTGAAACCATCAAAGACCAGAATACCTCTTCTAGTTCGAGGGATCACAACTCCTCATCAACACGGGAACACAAAGTGACTAAAAAAGAGTGGAACGAATTGATAGAAACAGGCTTCAGAAGGTGGGTAATGACAAACTTTTCTGAGCTAAAGGAACACATTCTAACCCAAAGCAAAGAAACTAAAAACCTTGAAAAAAGGTTAGACGAAATGCTAACTAGAATAAGCAGCTTAGAGAAGAACATAAATGACTTGATGGAGTTGAAAAACACAGCACAAGAACTACGTGAAGCAAACACAGGTTTGCTTCAAACAAATCAAAACAAGCAAATCAATCAAGCAGAAGAAAGGATATCAGGGATTGAAGTTCAACTCAATGAAATAAAAGAGAAGGCAAGACGAGAAAAAAAAAGTGAAAAGAAATGAATAAAGCCTCCAAGAAGTATGGGATTATGTGAAAAGACCTAATCTACACTTGATCAGTATACCTGAATGTGACGGGGAGAATTAATCCAAGCTGGAAAACACTGTCCAGGATATTATCCAGGAGAATTTCACCAGCCTAACGAGGCAGTCCAACATCCAAATCCAAGAAATACAGAGAACTCCACAAAAATATTCCTCAAGAAAAACAACCCCAAGGCACATAATTTTCAGATTCACCAGGGTTGAAATGAAAGAAAAAAGGCTAAGGGCAGCCAGAGAGAAAGGACAGGTCACCCACAAAGGGAAGCTAATCAGACTCACAGTGGATCTCTCAGCAGAAACCCTAGAAGCCAGAAGAGAGTGGGAACCAATATTCAACATCCTTAAAGAAAATAACTTTCAATCCCGAATCTCATATCTAGCCAAACTAAGCTTCTTAATGGAAGGAGAAATAAAATTCTTTATGGACAAGCAATTACTGAGAGATTTCATCATCACCAGACCTGCCTTACAAGTGCTCCTGAAAGAAACACTAAACATGGAAAGGAACAAGTACCAGCCACTGCAAAAGCATACCAAATGGCAAAGACCAAAAATGCAGTGAAGAAACTGAGTCAACCAACAGGCAAGAAAACCAGCCAGTAACAAAATGGCAGGATCAAATTCACACACAACAGTAATAACACTGAATGTAAACAGCCTAAACGCCCCAATCAAAAGACACAGACTGGAAAACTGGATAAAAAGGCAACACCCATCAGTGTGCTGTATTCAGGAAACCCATCTCACATACAAAGACACACATAGACTCAAAATAAAGGGATGGAAGAAGATTTACCAAGCAAATGGAGAACAAAAAAAAGCAGGGGTTGCAATCCTAGTCTCTGATAAAACGGATTTCAAACCAACAAAGATCAAAAGAGACAAAGAAGGGCATTACATAATGGTAAAAAGATCAATGCAACAAGAAGAGCTAACTGTCCTAAATATATACGCACCCAACACAGGAGCACCCAGATACATAAGCAATTTCTTAACGGCCTAAAACGAGATTTAGACTCCCGCACAATAATAGTGGGAGACTTCAACACTCCACTGTCAATATTAGACAGATCAATGAGGCAGAAAATTAACAAGGACATCCAGGACTTGAATGCAGAGCTGGACCAAGCAGACCTAATAGACATATACAGAAAGCTCCACCCCAAATCCACAGAATATACATTCTTCTCAGCACCACATCACACTTACTCTAAAATTGACCACATAATTGGAAGCAAATCACTCCTCAGCAAATGCAAAAGAATGGAAATCATAACAAACAGTCTATGAGACCACCGTGCAATCAGATTAAAACTCAGGATTAAGAAACTCACTCAAATCCCCACAACTACTTGGAAATTGAACAACTTGCTTCTGAGTGCTGACTGGATAAACAATGAAATGAAGGCAGAAATAAAGATGTTTTTGAAACCAATCAGAATGAAGACACAACTTACCAGAATCTCTGGAACACCTTTAAAGTAGTGTTGAGAGGGAAATTTATAGCAATAAATGCCCACATGAGAAACAAGGAAAGATCTAAAATCAACACCCTATCATCAAAATTGAAAGAGCTAAAGGAGCAAGATCAAAAAACTCAAAAGCTAGCAGAAAACAAGAAATAACTAAGATCAGAGCAGAACTGAAGGAGGTAGAGACACACAAAAAAGCCCTTCAAAAAATCAGTGAATCCAGGAGCTGGTTTTTCAAAAAGATCAACAAAATAGACAGAGTGTTACCCAGATTGGTAAAAAAGAAAAGAGAGAAGAATCAAATAGATGCAATAAAAAATGATAAAGGGGATATCACCACCAATTCCACAGAAATACAAACTACCATCAGAGATTACTACAAACAGGTCTATGCACATAAACCAGTAAACCTGGAAAAAATGGATAAATTCCTGGACACTTGCACTCTACCAAGACTAAACCAGGAAGAAGTTAAAACCCTGAATAGACCAATAACAAAGGCTGAAGTTGAGGCAGCAATCAATAGCCTATCAACAAAAAAAAGTCCAGGTCCAGCAGGGTTCACAGCCAAATTCTACCAGATGTACAAAGAGGAGCTGATTCCATTCCTTCTGAAACTATACCAAATAATACAAAAAAAGGGAATCCTCCCTAACTCATTCTATGAGACCGACATCATCCTGATACCAAAACCAGGCAGAGACTCAACAAAAAAAGAAAACTTCAGGCCAATACCCGTGATGAACATCGACACAAAAATCTTCAATAAAATACTGGCAAACCTAATGCAACAACACATCAAAAAGCTTATTTATCACGATCAAGTAGGCTTCATCCCTGGGATGCAAGGCTGATTTAACATATGCAAGTCCGTAAACATAATCCATCACATAAACAGAACCAAAGACAAAACCACATGATTATCTCAAATGATGCAGAGAAGGCCTTCAACAAAATTCAATAGCCCTTCATGCTAAAAACTCTCAATAAACTAGGTATTGATGGAACGTATCATAAAATAATAAAAGCTATTTATGACAAACCTACAGCCAATATGATACTGAACAGGCAAAAGCTAGAAGCATTCCCTTTGAAATGAGGCACTAGATAAGGATGCCCTCTCTCACCACTCCTATTCAATATAGTATTGGAAGTTCTAGCCAGAGCAATCAGGCAAGAAAAAGATATAAAGGGTATTCAATTAGGAAAGGAGGAAGTCAAATTGTCTCTATTTGCAGACAACATGATTGCATATTTAAAAGACTCCATTGTCTCAGCCCAAAATCTCTTCAAACTGATAAGCAACTTCAGCAAAGTCTCAGGATACAAAATCAATATG
This sequence comes from Cebus imitator, assembly GCF_001604975.1. NCBI lineage: Eukaryota > Metazoa > Chordata > Mammalia > Primates > Cebidae > Cebus > Cebus imitator. The sequence continues at coordinate 594,967 of NW_016107960.1, read as the reverse complement.
CAGAAATCACAAGCATTCCTGTACACCAATAACAGACTTAAAGAGAGCCAAATCAAGAATGAACTGCTATTCACAATTGCTACAAAGAGAATAAAATGCCTTGGAATACAACTAACAAAGGATGTAAAGGACCTTTTTAAGGAGAACTACAAACCACTGCTCAACAAAATAAGAGAGGACACAAACAGATGGAAAAACATTCCATGCCCATGGTTAGGAAGAATCAATATCGTGAAAATGGCCATACTGCCCAAAGTAATTTACAGATTCAATGCTATCCCCACCAAGTTACCAATGATCTTCTTCACAGAACTGGAAAAAACCACTCTAAACTTCACATGGAACCACAAGAGAGCCCACATAGCCAAGACAATCCTAAGCAAAACAAAACAAAGCTGGAGGCATCATGCTACCTGACTTCAAACTATACTACAAGGCTACAGTAATCAAAACAGCATGGTACTGGTACCAAAACAGAGACATAGACCAATGGAACAGAACAGAGGCCTTGGAGGTAATGCCACACATCTATAACCATCTGATCTTGGACAAACCTGGCAAAAATAAGCAATGGGGAAAGGATTCCATGTTTAATAAATGGTGTTGGGAAAACAGACTAGCAATGTGCAGAAAGCAGAAACCAGACCCCTTCCTGTCACCTTACACTAAAATTATCTAATGGATTAAAGATTTAAACATAAAACCTAAAACCATAAAAACTCTAGAAGAAAATGTAGGCAAAACCATCCAGGACATAGGCATAGGCAAGGACTTCACGACTAAAACACTAAAAGCAATGACAACAAAAGTCAAGATAGACAAATGGGATCTAATCAAACTCCACAGCTTCTGTAGAGCAAAAGAAGCAATCATTAGAGTGAATTGACAACCAACAGAATGGGCAAAAATTTTTGCAGTCTACCCATCTGACAAAGGGCTAATATCCAGAATCTACAAAAAACTAAAACAGACATACAAGAAATAAACAAACAAACCCGTTCAAAAATGGGCGAAGGATATGGACACTTTTCAAAAGAAGACATATATGAGGCCAACAAATGTGAAAAAATGCTCATCACTGATCATTAGAGAAATGCAAATCAAAACCACATTGAGGTATCATCTCACTCTAGTTAGAATGGTGATCATTAAAAAATCTGGAGAAAACAGATGCTGGAGAGGATGTGGAGAAATAGGAACACTCTTACATTGTTGGTGGGAGTATAAATTAGTTCAACCATTATGGAAGATAGTGTGGTGATTTCTCCATTATCTAGAAATAGAAATTCCATTTGACCCAGCAATCCCATTACTGGGTATATACCCAAAGGATTATAAATCATTCTATTATAAAGATACATGCACATGTATGTTCACTGCAGCACTATGTACAATAGCAAAGACCTGGAACCAACCCAAATGCCCATCAATGATAGACTGGACAAAGAAAATATGGCACATATATACCATGGCATACTACACACCCATAAAAAATGGTGAGTTCGTGTCCTTTGTAGGGACTCGGATGAATCTGGAAACCATCATTCTCAGCAAACTGACACAAGAACAAAAAATCAAGCACTACATGTTCTCACTCATAGGCAAGTGATGAACAATGAGAACTCATGGACTCAAGGAGAGGAGCATCACACACTGGGGGCAGTGTGGTGGTGGGGCTAGGGTAGGGACAGTGGGGGGTGGGGAGGGTGGGGAGGGATAACATGGGGAGAAATGCCAAATATAGATGGAGGGGGAATAGAGGCAGCAAACCACCTGGTTATGTATGCACCTATGCAACAACCCTGCATGACCAGCACATGTACCCCAGAACCTAAAGTAAAAAAAAAAAAAAAAGAAAACGAGTGTGTCAATTATTTAGGACATGTGCTTAGCAAAGCCCTCTTACATAGAAATATCACACTTCCGTCTCCCAACCACTAGGACTCCCACTTTGAATTTCACCCCATTTTACCCCTTGTGTTACCTCATCCCTATCCTCCCTCTCCCAATGAATTAGACCTAATTAGAGGTGCCCATGTTTTGTCACTGCTATCAAATAGATGAGTCTGCAAGATACATGGGTACCTCCATTTTTTGATTGACTGATGATTCTAGTAGTTTATTGAAAAGATCTAAGACTTGGTTTTCATTTGCATTCATCTGTATAAATTTTAATTTTACCCCAGGGGTAGATAGAACAAATAAGATTTAAAAAATTAAACTGTTTAACAAGTACTGGAAACGAACAGGGAGCTGGTACATATGACAAGGAAAAGAAGTGAGAAAGCAGGATTTAACCACTGGCTAAAAGGATATTTATAGATACCATTTAGAATAACATTGATGTCGCCAATTATCACGTGTGTATTGGCTAAATCTGTGTCAAGGGAACTATTCTGAGGTACTCCAAGACTTCCTAACACAATAAATTAACTATGCTAGAGCATAATTGGTTTTATGCCTGTGAGATACAATCTTGCAATATTTATTGAACATTAGGTTCTTTACTTTTCAGTTCACTATTTTCAGTTCAGTCATGGAATTGTAAGAAACACCAAATAAAAATGAACACTAACACATTTCTTAAAGTAGTTTAACAACTAACAAATGACAAATTTCTGCATTATCTTCAGAAACATAAGCTAACCCTACTTTCATTTTATAGGACCAAATAGAATATATACTTCTAGTTTGCGTTGCATTGAATGTTTCACAAGAACATATATATGCTAATATATTTTATTACAATAAATTGGAAGAGAAAAAATTGAACCAACACAGCAAATAGACAAATTTACAACATCTAATCTGTCACTTTAAACATCCTTATTTTGCTTCCTGTTATAAGCATGGTTGGTGTGTAACTTGATATGACAACGTAAGGTTATGACAAATGTATCTTCGTGCATGTGTCTCACATTGATTATTCTAAATAGCAAATAAATCACACAGCATTAACCAAGAAAGGACCAAACTTTGGATATACAGAATGAGATACATATGTATTAAAGAACTATAATTCCAGCAATCAGTCACTAAATATTTAGTTTCTTTTTCACGGTCTTTTTTTCTGCTCCTTCTAATCCCTGATTTAGCTCTGGTCATGATCTTAAAACTTGCAGGAACTCTATAAATAGCTAGTCCCCAGGTCCATAGACATCTATAAAGGTGGTGATAAAGACTCATAAATTATTTTCAGTATTTCAGAAATACTAACAGACATTATATATTTGATATAGTTCTGAGTGGTAGTTGTAGATGTCTTTTGTAAATGAAATATTTGAAACAAATAAGCAACAACTTCTCAGTAAATGTTTCTAGGTAAATTTGTGAAAAGATACAATCCATGCATATGAAAAATACTCCTAAAAAGGAAACACTCCTACAGCAGTCCTGCACTGGTGATGAAAACTTCGGAAACTTCTCAAGTAGCAACTTCTCGAGAGTAAGTTGTGGAGCAGATAAGAAACAAGAATTATTGTAGGCTGATTTGACCTTTTGATACAAGGCATTCCTATCTTCCTGAGAGGGCTATTCACATACTTCATTCTTTCTCACTCTCATCCAGGAGCAAACTCACTGGCAATGACTATATAAATAAAATGATAATCTGCACATGGATACACAGGTAAATTTTCAGAGGAAATCTAAAAAATGTGAAAATGAAAATGATCATATCTTATCTGATATAAAACATGAACCCTTTGCATGTTGTATATAGAACATGCAGAGAATCTTGGAAATAAAGTATTACTGAAGTATGGCTCCTAAAGAGCAGTTCCTTTAAGAGAATCTGTTAAAAAAATTATGCATTCCCTATTGTTTTTGAAGGACCCAGGGTTTTCTTTATAAAGGAATGGATAGCATGCCACAGTATCTAAGGGAAAAGTAAGAGTCAGGCCCTAAAAGAAAATCGAAGAAGCCACCAGTTTCAGATTTGTAACTGGAGTCCAGGCTAGTTCGCTTAATCAACAGTGATGATCTATTTCTGATGTTAAAAGCCTATCTTTGTTTTATTCATTCATGTATTTATTCCTTTATTTTTCACTCATTTTTCTTTTTATATAATATTCAGCAAATATTTCTGAGCACCAATCATGTACTAATATAAGTTGCAGAACTATAAAGATGAATATATTATGATCCATACCACCAAAGAGCTTGCAGTATAACAAAGAATGCAGTAAAAAAAAAAAAAAAAAAAAAAAAAAAAAAAAAAAAAAAAAAGGTATCATTGAACAAGTGTCTTCTGAACACCTGCTAGGCACCAGACAATGTTCTAGGTGCTGGGACACAGCAGATCAAAGCAGACACAAATTCCAGCTCTTGTGCAGCTTATTTTGTAGAGTGAAGCTTGCTGTGATAAAGGTACGCCCAAGGTGCCATGGGAACAAGAGGCTGAGCTAACTAATAGAGATTTGGAGTCTGGAGCTAGAGTAGATTCAAATTTGTGACATCCTTTCCTTGTACGGCACAACAATCCCTCCCTCCCAACCCTCTCACAGCATAAAGCCTCAACCTGTTGAAATATCACTGGACACTTTTCGAAAAGTAAGTCATGGTGAATAAAAAATAGGTGTTGTACATTTCACAACATGCTTTGAAGTATTTTGATAAAGTTAGGTCCAGGGATCACTGTCTACAGCTGTTATTTCAACACATATTATTTAATCCATCCAACTGAATGTGATCTTTTTACAACATTTTAGAAATCTAGAAATATGAAAATTTATTTGTTTTCACTCTTCGTATCTTCCTGGAGGATAGAGTTGACCTCTGCTGTATCATCAAGCCTTAGTTTCCCCTAAAACAAGAGGTACTAGGAGTATGATGGCTGTGATTCTTTCAAGGTCATACATGTGGAGTTTTTCAAAGATTATGCATCATCTAATATGATATTGTTTATATGTCCAAAAATTTATATGTACACTTTCATATATGTATGCATGAAAATTAATTCAATATTTGAGAGCTATACATATCATATCAGCAGTGGTTGGCTCTGGAGTGTAGAAATAAAATTGGGAAATAGAGTATTTTAATTTTTAAATGATTACATAGTTATGTTATTTGTATAATTTTTTAATGATTTTATTAAGGTATGATTGACATATAAAAAACTGTGTATATAATATATGTATAACGTGATGAGTTTGGAGATAAATATATGCCCATGAAACCATGATCACAATCTATGCCATAACCTATCCATCATTTTCAGAAGTTTCCTTTCACCTTCTTAGTTTTTATTATTATTGTGATAAAAACACTTAACATAAGGTATACCTTCTTTAAAAATTTTTACGTATAAAATACAGTATTATTGGCTGGGCACAGTGGCTCACACCTGTAATCTCAGCACTTTGGGAGTCCAAGGTGGGAGGATTGCTTCAGTCCAGGAGTTCGAGACCAGCCTGGACAATGTAGCAAAATTCTGTCTTTATCTGAAATATATTAAATCTTAAAAAAGAGAAAAATACAGTATAGTTAACTATGCTGTACCATAAATCTCTATGACCAAGCTCACCTACAAATAACACCTTTTTTAAAAATAACATAACAAAATAATTATAATTCCTTCCTTTCATCCCTTGTATCATTGCTTCACTTATTTTAGTTATATATATGCATACATATGCACACAGAAAATAAACATAAGCATACAGAATCACATACATTGTTGCTATTATTATTTTGAACAGGTATCTGTTAGATCAATTAAAAGTAAGATAAATAAAGTTTTTCTTTCTTTATTTTTTTGAGATGGAGCTTTACTCTTGTTTCCAGGCTGGAGTGCAGTGGCACTATCTCAGCTCACCGCCACCTCCGCCTCCCGGGTTCAAGCGACTTTCCTGCCTCAGCCTCCCAAGTAGCTGGGATTACAGGCATCCGCCACCACACCTGGCTAATTTTGTATTTTTAGTAGAGATGGGGTTTCTCTGCGTTGGTCATGCTGGTCTCGAACTCCTGACCTCAGGTGATCCACCCACCTCAGTCTCCCAAATAAAGTTTTTATTTTACATTCAACTACACCTTCTTCAATGCTCTTCCTTTTTCGTGTAGATCCAAGTTGCAGACCTTTATTATATTCCTTCTCTCTGAAGAATTTAACATTACTTGCAAGGCAGGTTTACTGGGAACAAATTCCCTCAACAAATTACTACTTTGTATAAGAAAGTCTTTTTTACTTTCACTTTTAAAGGACAATGTTGCAGGTTGCAGAATTCTAGGTTGAGTTTTTTGAGTTTATTTTTTTCTTTATACTTCAAACATTTTACTCCACTCTCTTCTTGCTTACCTGTTATCTGAGAAGTCAGATCCAATTCTTTGCTTTTTCATGGGTCAGGGAATTTTTTCCTCTGGCTGCTTTCAGTCTTTACCTTGATTTTCTATAATTTAAGAATAATATACCTAGTGTCATTTTCTGGTCTTACTTTTTGTTATTTGCTTTTGTGGGTTTTTTGTGAACATTAATCTTGCTTGGTATTCTATGAGCTTCCTAGATTTGTGATTTGGTGTCTCACACTAATTTGGGGAAATTCTCAGTCATTATTGTTCCAAACATTCCCTCTAGTCCTTTCTCTTTTCTTATATTTCATTCTCTTTTCTGGTAAATCCTCCTGGTATTTCCATTATACACATGTCACAACTGCTGTAGCAGTTCCATAGTTCTCAAATATTCTGCTCTATTTCTTCTTAGTCTTTATTCTTTTTGCTTTTCCATTTGGGTGGTTTCCATTGAAATATCCTTCAGCTCAGATATTCTTTCCTTAGCCATGTCCAGGCATTCTTCATTTCATTACAGTTGGTTGTTTTTGTTTTTTGAGATGGAGTCTTGCTCTGTCACCCAGGCTGGAGTGCAGTAGTGCAATCTCAGCTCAATGCAATCTCTGCCTCCCAGGTTCAAGTGATTCTCCTGCCTCAGCCTCCTGAGGAGCTGGGATTACAGGTACATGCCACCATGGCTGGCTAATTTTTGTATTTTTAATAGAGACAGGGTTTATGACATGTTGACCAGGCAGGTCTCAAACTCCTGACCTTGTAATCCACCCCCCTTGGCCTCCCAATTACAGGCGTCAGCCACTGTACCCAGCCTGTTGTTTTGCTTTTTTTTGTTTTGTTTGTTTGAGACAGAGTTTCACTCTTGTCTCCCAGGCGGAAGTGCCATGGGGCAATCTTGGCTCACTTCAACCTCCACCTCCTGGGTTCAACCAATTCTCCCTCCTCAGCCTCCCAAGTAGGTAGGATTACAGGCACCTGCCACCACACCCAGCTAATTTTTGTATTTTTAGTAGAGACGGAGTTATGCCATGTTGGCCAGGCTGGCCTCAAACTCCTAACCTCAGGTGATTCACTCGCCTCATCCTCCCAAAATGCTGAGATTACAGGTGTGAATCACCGTTCCTGGCCATTACAGTGTTGTTGTCGTTGTTGTTGTTTTTAACTCTAGTATTTATTGTTAGTTCTTTCTTAGGATTTACCTCTTTTTTTACATTGATGCTATCGTTCAAATGATGGTACCCCCCAAAATTCATCTATTGTTACCTAATACTCAATGTGTTCGTATTAAGAGCTTTTCAGCAAGTAACTAAGTAGTGAGGACCCCACCCTCATGAGTAGATTAGTGCCCTTATAAAAGAGGTTGGAGGGAGCCTCCTTGCTCTGCCTGTCATGTCAGGATGCAACTAGAAGGTGCCATCTTTGAAGCAGAAAGCAAGCCTTTCCCAGACACCAAATCTTCTGGTCCCTTGATCTTGGGCTTCCCAGCCTTCAAAATTGTGAGCATTAAATTTCTGTTTATAAGTTACCCAGCCTCAGATATCTATTTATACCTGCAGGAATGAAGACACTTGCTCATCTGTTCTTGCATGCTATCTACTTTATCCATTAGAGCTGTTAGCACATTAATCACAGCTGTCTTAAATTTTCTGTCTGATCATTTCAACATCTCTTCTACGTCTGGTTCTGAAGTTTGCTCTGTCTCTTTAAACTGTATATTTTGCCTTTTAGTATGCTGTGTAATTCTCTCTTAGTAGCCAAAAATGATGTACTGGGTAAAAGGAATAGGCCTTTACTAATGTGATGGCAAGGACTGGGAAAACGGAAAGCATTCTACAGTCAGTCCTGTGATTTGGTCTCAGTCATTTTAGTGAGCCTGTGCCCCCACATTGTGAACTTCACAATTGTTTATCTTTTTTCTCCTCCCTTAGGTGATACAGGATGACTAGAGTGGATGACAGTGTGTTTCCCTTCTCCTACGTGGAAGGCTAACTGGAGCTGGATATTTGACTTCCCTCAGGTGAATGAAGCTCTGATAAAACCTCAGCAAGTTAGACTCTGGTTAAATAATTTATCCTGATGGAAGCCTTATTAAGAACAGTGTTTGAAGGCCAGATGCGGTGGCTCACGCCTATAATCCCAACACTGGGAGGCCGAGGCGGGTGAATCACAAGGTCAGGAGTTCAAGACCAGCCTAACCAACATGGGGAAATCCCGTCTACTAAAAATACAAATCTTAGCCGGGAGTGGTGGCACGAGCCTGTAATCCCAGCTACTCAGGAGGCTGAGGCAGGAAAATTGCTTGAACCCAGAAGGCAGGGGTTGCAGTGAACCAAGATCATACCACTGCACTCCAACCTGGTCAAACAGTGTTTGGGAATATTTCTAAATTGTTTTCTAATTGTTTTCCCAATTTCTAAATTGGGATTTTTCTCCAATTTTTACTGTAAGAACCAGATTGGGTTCCTAGAGGTAAATTCACAAAAGTGTGGGCCTGGGCCCCTGATGACCGGCTTCTATGGAATTTTTAACTCTCAGACTTGTCCACATTCCCTCCAGCAGTTCATCAAGTGCAGTTCAGGTTTTCCTACTCAAGCACAGGCTTCCGTAGAGGTTCCTGCTCCAGTAAGTTGTGATTCTCTATACACACCTATCTCTTCAGTTTTGAGGGCGGCGGTTTGCCCTGTGACCTCACTTCTCTTAAATATTTAAGAAGAGTTGTTGATTTTTCAGTTTGTTCAGCTTTTTACTTGCGGTTAAGATGGAATGGTAACACTTAAGCTCCTCATATGCAAAACTGGCAACTGAAAGTCCTTTGTCTAATTTTTTTTTTTTTTTTTTTTT
>NW_016107960.1:573219-585691 GCF_001604975.1 Cebus imitator | reverse complement strand
TTGACCAGGATGGTCTCGATCTCTTGACCTCGTGATCCACCCTCCTCGGCCTCCCAAAGTGCTGGGATTACAGGCGTGAGCCACCGCGCCCGGCCTCCTTTGTCTAATTTTTAAAAAACATATACAATATGCATAATGAAGGGGATAACGTCTACTTAAAAACAAAGTACTACCTAGAAGTTAATTCATTTATTGGATTTAGGATTTATTGGATTTAGTTAATTCATTTGCTAGGTTTTAATTGTCTAATGACCTTTTCTTGTTTTCAACTGAGTAAGATGTGACCATCTATTATTATTTACCTGGAGACCTTCCTGACAAGAAAATACAAAAGCATCAGCAGGCACTTTGGGGGCTGCAGGTGTGTCAGGTGTGTCAGGAACAGTGAACCGAGGGAGAAGGAGTTCCTAAGAGGATCTCTTTCTCACCCAGTCAGGTTTGTCCTGCCTTTCCTTTTTGAATAGGAACAGGCAAAGGAAATCAGAAAAAAATATAAAAATAAATTTAAAATGTAGAACTAGAAGAGACTTTATGGGTTATTTTTTTTACCTCTAAAAAAAAAAGGCCGAAAACTTTTCAGTGAGTTACCCAAAGTCAGGCGTTGAATAAGTATGATAGTGTGACATTGAAATCTACATCTTTTTATGTCATGCTCTTTATATGGCATGTCCCTGTCTTTTGATCTCCAAGTGCCTCATAACGTCTAATTGCAAAACCTTTAAAATGAAAGGTTTACACAACTGCAGTTTCTTACATATAGACACCAAATCAGGAGATCCCCTCCCATCTTCACTAATATTTCACCCCAGGTTTACCAGAAATAGGTTTTTTAAAGCATCTCTGGAAGTCCAGGCTGCACTTCAACTTCAAATCCAGATGGTTGTCTTAACTGTTGGATATTGGAGAGCCCACATCGGTGTTGTAACATTTGTCTTTCAGTCCTATTCAAACTGCCCCCAGTCGGCACCTGCACACTTTCATGCCCTGATGGGGTTGGCCTGGAGACTTCCACATCCTCATCTCTTTTCCTTCCTTCTACTTTTCTCCAAAACACTGGAGGTACAAAGAGAAAACTTCAATCCTTTAGTCCTAAAGACCCCTTTTAGATGATTTGGACCCCTAACCCAACTAAAGGGTTTATTTCTACAACTGCTCACCGAAAAGTGACAAGAGGCAAAACCCAACAGCAAATTAAATTCAGAAGTGACAGTAGAAAACAAACCAAATATTTTTATAGAAAAGGTTTGTCCATTTGGGAAGTGGGAAAAAAGACTGGGATTGCTCAAGATCCCTTTCAACAGGTCCAATTTGGGACACAGAAATTTAATAATGAAATGTGGTATTTCGAGGGACATTAAAGACGTGACGTGCTGTTCTCATCAGGCACCCTGACTCAAGCACTGAATGTATTTTCTAACGTCAATTGTCAGAACCCTTAAAGCCAATGCTGTTAACAACAGCGGATGGGCCCATGAATCACCAGCTCCAGCCTGCAGGAGAATGCCGTGTACAAACTACGTTGACCTAATTGGACTGAAATTCAGAAGCTACACATTGACCTCGGAAGTAAGTACATTAGTTGTCCTCCGGAGTCGACCCTCAGTTAACAAAGACATGCACTTGGGCTAACTCACATGCCCTTCATTTCTTTGGGTTCACTCAAGCGAAGGCATTTTTAAAGATGGTCATGAACAATGCCCATCGAGCAGCGTCCTGAAATCAGCTGAGTGACCCTAAGGGCGATTTTCTGAAGTCCCCTTCTGTGTCGCTCATTCTTTCTCTCCAGTCAACCAAACATCATTTTCCTGAGCCCCGTGGGGATCTTTGGCTTGATACCTAATAGTTTGCTATATTTGTATCCTGCAGGTGGTTGCAAGATGGAAGATAGGGATACATCTATTTATCAAATGTAATTTATTTTAATTTTTTATTTTAATTTTTTATTTTAATTAATTAATTAATTCCCCCAAATTAGTAGATACTTCTTTGTTTTTTTGAGATGGAGTCTTGCTCTGTCACCCAGGCTGTAGTGCAGTGGTGCAATCTCGGCTTACTACAACCTCCGCCTCCCCGCTTCAAGTGATTCTTTCACCTCAGCCTCCTAAACAGCTGGGATTACAGGCACCTGCCACCACACCCGGCTAATTTTTCGTACTTTACATTAGTAGAGACAGGGTTTCACCATGTTGCCCATGCTGGTCTCAAATGCCTGGCCTCATGTGATCTGCCCACCTCGGCTTCCCCAAAGTGCTGGGATTACAAGTGTGAGCCACTGGGCCAGGCCTAATGTAATTTATTTTAATACCAGATGTAAATACTTGAAAACTGAAGAACTGCAAAAACAGACATTTCTGGTCATACCATACTCCAAGAGGTATTTTATAGTTAGAGTTTGTTTCTGAGCACCTATGGTAAATATACTAGTCTCAGGAAAAAGTAAAGACTCTTCCAAAGCTTCACCTACTTAAAAAAAAAAAAAAGTATCTGTATAAGGAATTCATTTACAGTACAATTGTCACAATTGTATATTTTTCTACTTGATTTTGTTTTTCACTTTCTTGCTCTTTAATAAATTTTATAAATCTACATGAATAATGAATCTTCAAATTTCAGGTTAAGATATGTTTATGTATAAAACACCTTTTTAAAAATATATTCATAATAAATGCTATAAAAATAGCCTATAATATTTCTAGTTGCATTCAGTTTGCCTAGGAGTTTTAAACTAGCAGGGATTTAAAATAAACTTAGACCAACCAGCTAAGTCTGAATACCAGATCCCATAACATTTGACCAAGAAATATTTTGGCCCATATAGTCAGTGACTCTACGTCCTGGTTATTATTTGAAAAGTTGAGCACTGGTTGCATTCCTATTCTCAGAAGTCAGAAATACACTCGAAATTATTAAAATCTCATTGCACTCATCATATACATGGAGATGAAAATGTCTTGTAATGGGATGTAAATTTAATCTAGTTTCCAGTTTTAACACTCACAAGACATTGGGAATAAATGAAATGGAGAACGTTTCTGTTCTCCCCAGTGACACTAAAGCTCTCTTTTGATGCTCGTTCAGCTTAGCCTCCGCACGCTAGCTTTATTTTCATTTCACTTTTCGACTGTCTAAAGATACCAATTATTTTCAACTTACAATCAAAGTAAAGTTGTGAATCAAGTTCCATTTTCATTTTTTTTCTTTTTATATATCTTACAATAAGCGGAACAAATTGAAAATTTTGAAGTTCTAAAATTCTGGTTTTTATTTTATCCAATTGTGCATCAGGCGCATGCCTTTGAAAACTTAAGATGACACCGCAAAATTCCCTTAGGGACTTTCTAAGGTGACTGTCCCTTAGCTTGGTTTTGCTAGCAAATTGCTGGTCTTCTGAGGTTGCTGTAAAGCTCCATCTGCACAACAGCAACAGAAAAGGATGTGATATGGGTGAGCTCATGCGACTGCACACACACTTCCTCTCTGGAGATAGGCCTTCAAATGACAGCAGAACCAAAATGCTTCCAAATATGATTTAACGAAACCAAATATTTGAATTTTTTTAATGAATACTAAAATACTGACTCAATGTGATACCACAAGCCAAGATGACAGAAGGTGACTAGTATGACTACAAGTCATGAAAGCAGCAAGCAAATAAAATTTCTGTTCACAAAAAGATATCCAAAATGTGGTCCTAGTGCACGATTTAGAATAATCCTAAGAAGCGAAACTATATTTTTTAATAGAGTTACAGATCCATGAAGTCGCTTAGCCTCCAAAAATCTCAGTTTACTACACAGATGGATTTATAACAACCTCTAATGGGTGTAACTTAAGATGGAACAGATGACTCTACCAGTGGATTAATCAACCTCTTCCAAACTGCAAATTAAAAAAGAAACAAATCAAACACTGCATTTTCCTTGCAGATGTTTAGCAAAACATATTCAGTCTTACTCCTATAATTACAGCATTAGGAGAGATTTACCAGCATCAAAGTAAATAAAAGCATACCAAATGAAAGCTGATGAAAAACTAACAAGAGACTGAATAATAATTTTTAAAAATCTCACAGCCAGAGAATCTTATTGATTTCAATTATATATTCATTACTTTCAAATGGGGAACCCTGGAGTAAGAAAGAAAATGTGACTCTTGTGGGGACCTGAGCTATGTTCTAACCACAGTATCCAACAAAATTCATCTCCAACATCTGCAGTTGATTAAAAAAAAAAAAACACTTTTTTTTTCAGCCAAGGTTCATTTGAGCTTTTTTAGCACCAGAGGGAGGGGGAGAAAAAAAAAAAAAGAAAGAAACCAGTAGAGATACCCCAAATCTGAGATATTCAAAACAAATGTTATGAATTTACCTTCACATTCAATGTTAACATTGAGTACAAAATAGCAAATTTTCACAGGTGATTTTCTATTAATGACTCTTCTACATGACTTCCGGGAAGTAAATGAGAGTCAGAAAGGACTAATCTCTCAAGAGATTTATTAGCATCTCATGCCCCTATTTCTTCATTTCCTAATGCTCATGTGACTTAACGACACGAAATCACGGTGGCGTTGCCTACAAACAGACCAAGGTTGGACATCATCTGCGCTATCTCAACCTCTGAACAGCAGCCAATCAACATGCTCAATACTCTCAACTCTGCTCAAGGCTCTTGGAAGACAGAATGATAGAGGGGCGGTCAATCAAAGCTATAACTACTTCAGCTCCCGCCAGTCTGTCTCCACTCAAAGTGTCCATTTAGCCGGGAAGCACAGCAAAATTTATAGCCTGTACTTTTATTGTGCAGAGCTTTAACACTGTAAGGAACCCTATATTCATGCCTGAAAGCCTTTAAGAAGGGCAGACCCTCAATTTGTTTTAACCAATAGGCAAGTTCAATAGCTTACGCAGTGATCAGCCGGAATTTAATCAGTTTGACATTCACAAATCACCCAAGCTATTACTTTGCATTTTATATCTGATGATGCCAGAGGTTTAAAAAAAATAAAGCATTCATTCCATTTTTTAATACATTTTCTTTTTGCACAATGTATCTCTTGAGACTTCCGGATAATGACTGTTGTCTGGAAAACACTGCTAAAAATGGCAATCTCTCTCTTTTTTTTTAATTAATTTTTTGTGTGTTTTGTTGATGAGGCTAATAAAAAGGCCCATAAAAAACAAACCCACTTCTCTTTACTCCAACTTCTTCTTTCTTCTTTTTGAGACAGTCCCACTCTGTTGCCCAGGCTGGAGTGCAATGGCACAATCTCGGCTCACTGCATTCTCTGCCTCCCAGGTTCAGGTGATTCTCCTGTCTAAGCCTCTCCAGTGGCTGGGACTACACCACACCTGGCTAATTTTTATATTTTTAGTAGGGACAAGGTTTCACCATGTTGGCCAGGCTGGTCTTGAACTCCTGACCTCAGGTGATCCACCTGCCTTGGCCTTCCAAAGTGTTGGGATTACAGGCATGAGCCACTGTGTGTGACCTTCTTTACTCCAGTTTCTCAGGAGTCGTGCCCTGGTTCACCACATAAAATGTCAGTGCTTCCTCCAACCCTCAAACACATGTACATCATATCCCACTTCCCATCTTTATTTTTTCTCCCTAGTAATCATCACTATATATACACTATCTTATGTATTACTCTTATTTATATTGCTGTTGTCTGTCTCATTTGGTGGACTCTAAGTTGCATCAGGATTGCCTGCAAATGCTTCTGCATTGCCTGTCAATAGTTTGTGATGTGGCTATGCATTCATTCAATAATTTGTTGAGCACCCACCCTGCGCCAGGCCTTGCTCTAGACAAACAAAACAGACAAAATTTCCTTTTCCTAACTTCTCTATCAATGCTAATGAATCCTGTGCCTCACTGTGGGATTATTGGAAATGAAAGCCATTTTTTTTTAAATGATATTCTTAGCTTGATCTTTTTCATAGGCAGTCGATCACAGGAGACAAGCTGCTTGGAAATTAAATTGACATAGGCACAAGTCAGGAAAGGGGATTTTTGTGTTATGTTCATTGCTGCATCTCTAGCACCTAGAGCTGGGCCCAGCACATAGCACATGCTCAATAAATATTTGTTGAATGAAAGCATTTGCCATCATCATAATTTACTAACATCTGTACTCTATTTCATCTCCTCATGTTTAATGGATTTCTAAGCTAGAATCCCAGGGTCCTCTCCTGAAGCATCAAGCTTAGACCTTGGCTTCTCACCCCACCCATATCCCATATGCCTATCCTCAAATCTCACAAATCTAGTCCTGGTAGCTAATCTGATAAACGAAACCTGCCAAATAACAGTAATTGAATACGTCACCCTTTCACATATAACTAATGATCACTTTAGCTGTGATTTAAAGCCATTGCCTCAAGCAGTGACTATTGTGGCAAATCAAGTTCCAAGTGTCCTACTCTTATCCCTACCCTTCTCCCCACCATTATAACAACGTGGGTGATCATCTGGGCCAGAAGGAGTTTTCAGAGGCTTCTAATTAATTCCACAATGGTCCTCAAGTTGGGCATCAGGCCAGTCACATACAAGGGATAATTAGAGGGCAGTTATTACACTAGGTAAGGAGTCAGCAAACTTTTTCTATGAAGGGTCAGAAATAATGTCAATATTTCAGGCTTTTAGGGCCATATGCTACTCTGCCATTGTAGTGCCAATGTAGCCATACACTATATAGAAAAATATGCTCCTGGCTGTGTTCTGATAGCACTTTATTTACAAAAAACAGGCTGCGGGTCAGTCTGATTCTGTCCACGGGCTACAGTTTGCTGACCCCTGCTCTAGACCCAGGTGAGATGTAAAATACTCCCAAACCCTACTCTCTAGGCCCTTAAAATTGAATATGATCCTGTTGCTTAATTAATTACAACTTAATGTATCACATGTATCTGCATACCTAAGTGGTTATTTTTCATAAAAGAAAGATGATAGTTATTTCCTGATGAAAAATAAGTCGTCTCTCTCTCTCTCTCCCCTTCTATGTGTTCACTCACCCATTCCCCAGCACTCACCCCCACCCAGTGGCAGCTGTGGTACCTGCTTAGGCCTCCCTCAGGAGAGCAACTTGCCACTCAGCTGCAAGAGTACTGTTAGGTGACAGTCTCCTGGGACAGTGCCGTCAGGATCTGCCACAGTGTCACTCTGAGCTGTGGTCTTCCCAGGCAGCTCCCAGCAATGACTGAGCACGGTGGAGCACCAGGACCCAGCCCTGGCCCTGGCTGGTGGTGGGCTCTTCACAGACCAGGTTGGCACCAAAACTCCCTATTGGGTTGGCCAAGCTCTGTCAGGTGTGAACTGCAGCCAGAGTTTTTCCCAGGCCGGTTCTGCTGTCCCCTCCTTTTCCTTTTCTAGGCATTGGCTCTTCATCACAGTTTGATCTCCCCGGCCCAATCTGGTTTTCTATCTCTTTATCTTTCAGACATTCTACAAAAACAACAACTTCTACAAAACAACAACTTCCCCCACCCCAAGGGAAAAAAAAAGAAGACTGTACTCTTAATTCCTATGGATGAGTGCCTCACTTCCGCTCACCACAACCCCCTATTCACCTCCTATTCTGTTGAGATCCTCATATGTTCATGTTATTTTAAAAATCTCAAAGTGGGTCTGTGAATATTGCAGTGAAAACAAGAAAAAGAAAGTTCTCCTGCTTCTCAGTGATGCCTTTATGTAGTTTTGGGTTTTTAAACTTACTCTTCCAAATGTTCCTCAAATCACTGTTAGGGACTCGGGGAGTAATCACAGCACCTGCTCATGTCATCCAAAGTGGACAGAGGGTCAGGGCTGTTTTGAAGGGCCACACTTCTGAATACAGGACACATCCAAGCAGTAATTATTGTCCAGGGACCCTGAGTTTCAGTACTAGGCCAAGGCCTATACAGCTAGCACCTCCCAAGATCTAGAAGAGATGAAATCCATAGATTGCAAACCTATTCAGATGAGAGCACCAATTAAAGGGAGGCTCTGTCACAACCACTCTGAAAACTATCTGGAAGCACAGGGGACAGTGTCCCTAACTTGAGTGCCTGAGCAGTAGCAGCTATCTATGAACCAGTAGAAGAAGCCAGGGCTCCCTTCCCTATATCCTGCAGGCAGAGTGCATTTCATTAGAAAGCAGGGCTTGAAGCCTACTTTAAGGAGCTCTGCTCAGCTCACATAAAAGACAGAGCGAAGTCCACAATGCCTACAATGACACTGACAACTGGTCATAGGGGAGTATATGTGTAATTGTGACTAATAATTTGCCTTCTTGCAGATAGCTGACAATATAAGAACAGGAAGAAATAGGAGGAAGAAGGAAGAAGAAGCAGAGAAGAAGGAAAAATATGAGAAAAAAGAAGAAAACAATTTAAAGTAAGACACAAAACAAGGTAGGACCTGAGATTTGTTGTTCAAGGCACCTACAATTAATGAATCATTGTAATTGATCATTAACTTCCTTTCCGAGCTTCCCGACCACCCAAGGCTTAGCGGAAAGGCAAGTCTTCTGATAAGGCGAACTCTTTGTGGGCCCAGGGTTCTGGGAATCCCTCCATTCATGAGAAGTATAGCCAAGTCATTTCATTTTCCTGGGCCTCAGTCTCCTTACCTCAATAAGACTAGGGCTTATATTAGATGAACATTGGCTCCCATCACTGCTAACACTCTGTGATTGAGCCCAGAAAAGTAAGAGAATCCCTCAGGACTTATCAGTCACTCTTTCTCCTCCTATTCCTATAAACATATGGGAGGTTTTAGGGGCCAGGAGTGGACACGGAATTTATATTGAGTTCAGGCATATCCTTACCTCATCTGCAAGAAAGGCTGAAATAGAATTCAGCTGTATGCCCAAGAAGACGGAACCAGTCTGGTAGGCATCCAGTCCACAATCATTGAAGACTCTGCTTCAACATTAACCAGTGAGAAGTAACCACTCTCCCTTTGAGCCTCCACTGTACTTCCTTCGTGTTTCTATCACAATACCTTTAATAAAAGACTGCACGTGTGTGTCGCCTTCATCTCCTCTCATTGACTATAAGAACCATGAAGATAAAGCACATACCTTATTTACCTCCGGGCTCCCAGCGGCTAGCACCATGCACAGTACCCGGTGCATGCCAATTGTTCAGTAAATACTAGTTTGAGAGAAAAAAAGACAGGGGCAGCGGAGTGGGAGAGAGAGGGAGACAGAGACAGGAGTAAGTAAAAAAACTGTGTAGGTAATAACAAAATTCACCTCTTTATTTAAAAACCTTCAATAGCTCTCCATTACCCAGAAGATTACATCCAAATTCCTCATTATGACGCTCAAGATAATCCTTTCTTACCTCCTCAATCTTAATCCCATCACTCGATATTATGAAAATGCTTAAGTTATTTTGTTCCTTCCTTCCATCTTATTTTCTTTTTCTTTTGAGACAGAGTCTCACTCTGTCACCCAGGTTGGAGTGCAATGGCACTGTCTCAGCTCACTGCAACCTCCGCCTCCAGGGTTCAAGTGATTCTCCCACCTCAGCCTCCCAAGTAGCTGGACTACAGGTACATGTCACCACACCCAGCTAATTTTTGTATTTTTAGTAGAGACAGGATTTTACTATGTTGGCCAGGCTGGTCTCGAACTCCTGACCTCATAGTTCGTCCACCTCAGCCTCCAAAGTACTGGGATTACAGGCATGAGCCACTGTGCCTGGCCTCCCTCTTTCTTTCATTCCTTTCTCTTTTCTCTCTCCCTCCCTTTCCTTCCCCTCGTCTCCTTGCTCTCCTTTCTTTAGCCTACTTGTACTCATTGACTTGACACTTCAGCACCTGCTATATGTCAGGAAACTTGCCAGCTACAGGAGATACAAAGATAAGCTGCCTTCAGAGTCTGCTGCAGATAGACTTGGTGAGAGGCAAGTGCAATGTGCCCTGAAAGCTGAGGTAGTTTCGAAGCTCAGAAGAGGAGCAACTATGCAGCCTGAAGAAGAGGGGCAGAGAGCAGAGAAGGCTCAGAAGAGATGACAGTGTCTTACTGGATTCTTAAAGACTGAATGGGCTTATTCAGGCCCATAATGGTGGGAAGGAAATTGCTGGCAAGAAGTATGTACCCAGCTATGGAGGCATGCGCAAGCACAGCACATCTGAGGAGCTCTAAGTACTTCCCTTAGCTGCAGAATGAAAGCAGAAAGCTTTGGACAGATGGGGTAGGTCAGGAGCCAGCTCATGAAGGTAACATTATGCTAACTAAGTTTTGTGCAGAGGTGATGGGAGGTGAGGAGATGGTCCAGAGGGAGGAGTGCAGTGATGGGAAGATATCGGCCTGCCCTGAGTCAAGGGCTCTGGGACCAGAGATGCGGAGTCAAGAGATATTCAGGAGAAAAAAAATGGCCAGATTTTGCAATTAATGGAACAAAAGATGGGCAGATTATGGTAGGAAAAAAGGAAGGCGATTAGGTTAGCTCCAGTGGCTTTGCTCTTGGATGGCCAGCTGGACAATGGCTCCCTTCACTGTGCCAGAGGACAGGAGAAGAGTAAGTCACAGGGACAATCCTACAGGCTGATGAGGTCAATCCTGGACCAGGTGAAACTGAGCTATGTGAAATATTCATAGGTGGAGATGGCAGGTAGGATTTTAGGGGTGATCTTTTTCAAACAGGGCAACTTATGGCCAAAGAGGTGACGTGAATCAGTCAACTCCATCCAGCCAATGAGTGGCAGAGAGTAACTCAAGGCTCAACTGTGCCCAGGTATGCTACTCTAGTCCAGTGCTCTTTCTACTACACCTTCTGCCTTCACCTTCCGCCTTCCTCCCTTGCAACAGCAACTCAAGGTGAGGCCTCCACCACTCAGCCACCAGCTGGTAAGTTACTCTTCGTTTTGTTGTTGTCGTTGTTACTTATTTGAAGGAAGCCCTCAGGAAACCTCATCAAAAAATCAAAAATCATTTTCGATTGTAAGCACTTGAACTAATTTTTAATTGACTTAGGTTAACATTCAATATTTGAATGATAGATTCGTTCCATTTTGAATTCAAAGTATGAAGGCTCAACTTACTAAAAAAAAAGAAAAAAAGATTTGTCTCTAATTTCTCAAAGTCCAAGTGAATTGAAAATATCCTCAGTGGGACTCAAAACACCAATTTCAAGAAAATGTGGTAATAAAAATGTTACTGTAGCTTTGCCTGAATAGCCTGCCTTTCTGTCTCCCTAGTTCAATTTCAAGTACAAAACACATGCAAATGAAAAGCCTGCTCCCAGAGACAGGTCCTTGCTTACTCCTATCTCCAGAAAGATGGCCTATGGGAGGCGGTGGCCATCTTTATGGGAATTCATTGATCTTCAGATTTTCCTCATAGTAAAGTCAGAGATAGCAAATGTCATGAGGAAAGTCACATTTTCCAATGTTTTCCCAGAATATCTCACACAATAACTATCCCCATGAAATGATTTTCTCTCTAAACTCCTAGAGAGCTGTGCTTAGTGTGTGAACTTTTAGAATAATCATCTAAGAACCGAAAGCATCACCAAAATGTGCTGTACTTTACCAGCC
Source organism: Cebus imitator (assembly GCF_001604975.1). Classification (NCBI taxonomy): domain Eukaryota; kingdom Metazoa; phylum Chordata; class Mammalia; order Primates; family Cebidae; genus Cebus; species Cebus imitator. Next base: position 574,163 of record NW_016107960.1, on the reverse strand, counting down.
TCTGTGTTCCAGGTCTGTCTGTGAGATTACCACTGATTAAGTGGTTAAACAGAGGCTTGAAACTGTAAGAGGTACACTTACAAGAATTTCTCAACCTACCTTTCGAAAGGCCAAATTTTCAGTATACTTGCTCTGTCCTTTTTCTTTTGTTTAAGTGCTTTTCCTGTGGAGCTCTCTGGCAAAACAGAAGCATTTTGACCTTCAACTAGAATTAAAAACTCGGTGGGCAGCAGGAGGAACAACCCCGCCTCGACCCCCTTCACCGCCCCTCAAGCCCTTTGCGGAGAAGAGCCTGAAGTGGCTGCTGGAGGGGTTGACGCTACACTCAGAGTAGAAAGAATTGGCAAATACTGAAAATAATTGGCTGTATGTGAACCTTAATAAAAAAGATGGCCCAATATTTACACAGCGCCTTCCACTCTGAGAACTCCAAACATGACCTCCCCTTTTCAGCAGGCCACCTTGGATTCATCAACCCACCCCTTTCCTACCAGCAGTGAAGTGCTCACCAAGTCACACTCTGTCGGCTTCCTCCTCAACATCCCAGAGCAGAGTCCTGTCTGTTAACACTCCTCACACCCTGTCGGGTTTCAGTCATTTCCCAGCTCCTGACCTCTTTTGCCTCTTACAGAAGCACAGAAATGGCCAGTGGCTTGAGATTTCGTTCCTGGCACAACTGTATCTCAAGAAACAGATTGACAAGTGCTCCTGGGGACAATCTCCATACCTTCTGCCAAGAACCCATGAGGTCTCCATAGGCTCCCTTCAAGGGGGTTTCTCCTAAATGTTACCAATCTAAATTACTATTGTTTCAGATGTGTCCTACTTTTTACTTACATAGGCATGAGGTCACATTATGTTGCCCAGGGCTAGTCTCGAACTCCTGGCCTCAAGATATCCTCCTGCCTTGACCTTGCAAAGCGCTGGAATTACAGGCGTGAGCT
>NW_016107960.1:555948-573145 GCF_001604975.1 Cebus imitator | reverse complement strand
CACCTGGGCTGGAGTGCAGTGGCACAATCTCAGCTTACTGCAACCTCTGCTGCCCAGGTTCAAGTGATTCTCCTGCCTCAGCCTCCCCAGTAGCTGAGATTACAAGCGCTTGCCACCGCGCTAGGCTAATTTTTTGTATTTTTAGTAGAGATGAGGTTTCACCATGTTGGCCAGGCTGATCTTGAACTCCTGACCTCCTGATCCACCCACCTTGGCTTCCCAAAGTGCTGGGATTACAGGCATGAGCCACTGTGCCCGGCCACCTATTTTTTATTATTATATAAGATGGATAACTGCTGGTCACCAACTAAGTGTGATCTCCCTTTGCAGAATCATCTGTAGAAAAATGTTCTTATTTCTTCATGTTTCCTCTCCAAGCCAAACACCGTTGGTTTCTTTAACCCCTTTTCATATACTTGCCGGATGCCATTTTCCACCATCTTCATCGGGCTTTGCTTTCCCTCCTCTCTTGAATAGTGAAGGTGTTAACTGAACACTGTCCTCTCTGAAGAGTCTGACCATTGCTAAATATGTCCAATGTCCTCTTGGCTGCTTCATCTCACATGCCAGCCTTGAATTGGCCTTTCGAAAACCACTTTTGGTACATTTCTGATCGATGTCTAACCTTTGAGACCGATTCTTTGGACACATGTGAAAAACCAATGTTGCACTGGTACAGTTGATTTTCCTCTTTGCTCCACTGTCACCCTAACCTACCCCATTCATTCAGCTTCCTCCAGTTTGGCCAAGCGGTTTCAAGGTCTAATATTTCCTTTCCCTGTGGCTTTTCCCTGCTTGAGGATGTGAGCCTGGCCATGGAGAAGCAATATCCATAAAGCCTCCATAAATTTTATGCTTTTCTGTGTGCCATCAGCATCCCCCAGCCAATGCTGCCTGCTTCCCCACTCTTAGCTTAAGAGAATTTAGGGCAATAAATAGAGCTGTATAATCCAAACCAGATTCTCGAGCCTTATATGTGTATATCTTTAAAAAATTAATAAGGTACACATGGTGTCTTTTTTTCTCTTCAAAATTGCAAAATAAGAGGTGAGGCCTCCTTCTGAGGTTCACAGAAAACATGATGGGAGATTTGGGGAGAGCTGAGATTAAAGAAGGAACAGCCAGCCTCCCATAATTTGTGTTCTTATCTGTCCCACACCTTGCTGCTAGAGAGATATTTCTATAATGTGGATCCAATCATGACGCTTTTGGGCTCCCAGGTTCCCACAAGATAAAACCCTATCCGTAGCGTATTCTGCAGATGCGCTTCCACAGTGCAGCTCCCACTCATCTCAAGCCTCATCAACAGCACCTCCCCACCCCAGGTTCCAGCATCATCATTATTCAAACATGTCACATGCCAGAACTCCCTGCCTAGAATTCCCTTAACCTCACTTCTCTGCCCTAAAAATCTCTATCCACCCTACAAAATTCAGTTTAAGCATTTCTTCCGGTCAGGCATGGTGGCTCACACCTGTAATCCCAGCACTTTTACAGGTCAAGGAAGGATTGCTTGAGGCCAGGAGTTTGAGACCAGCATGGGCAACATAGAGACACTCTGTCTCTATAAAAGAAATTATAACTTTAATATTCTTGATTTTTTTAAAGTATCTTTTTAGTCTGGATATATCTTACTTTTTATAACCTGTTTTCTCTGTGTACTGATTTTATTTATGCACTGATTTATTTTCACTCTGTCTCTCTTAGGTATTTTTGTATGGTGTTTTAAATCCCCTTGAGAGATATGTTTCTTCCACTCATTTAATTAACTAGCCAATGAACACGTATTCTGCAAAATATAATGTATAACTTGAAGGAGCTCCAAGGAAACAAGCAGCCATAATTCAGCGTAACCTGTGCTGTAAAGAAGGTCTGACGATGCTGCCACAGGCTTGAAGTGGAGAGAGTATGAATGGGGATGGGGGAAAAGAGGCCACTGAAGGCTTCCTATACAGTGCATGTTTGTGCTTCTGTCTCCCACAAGGAGTTCCACGGTGAGTTCCACGCAGTCTAGGGCAGTGCCTTGTCCAATCGGGTGTCCCTGGATGCAGCACATTGACTATTACATTGTGCCTGCTCTGTAAGGTTAAGCAGGTGCTTATATTGAGGAAGCGATTGCGTAGCTTCCTACTTTCAGGACCTTATGGACTTCTGATATAATTATTTTCAGCCAGAAAGATTAATTATTCTTTCTAACATTTTGCCACTTCTTAAAATATCTGTTCAGCTGGGTGTCGTGGCTCATGCCTATAATCCCAGCACTTTGGGAGGACGAGGAGGGCAGATCACGAGGTCAAGAGATCAAGACCATCCTGGCCAACATGCTGAAACCCCGTCTCTACTAAAAATACAAAAATTAGCTGGGCGTGGTGGTACATACCTGTAGTCCCAGCTACTCCAGAGGCTGAGGCAGGAGAATTGCTTGAACCCAGGAGGCGGAGGTTGCAGTGAGCCGAGATCACACCAATGCACTCCAGCCTGGCGCCTGGCGACAGTGCAAAACTCTGTCTCAAAAAAAAAAAAAAAAAGGAAAGGAAAAAATCTGTTCATGGCTATTGAGAGAAAAAAAAAAGCCCTTTTTGATGCCATCTGAAAGTCCGGTCATACTGCTGTCAGTGTGGCCATCTGTTTCTTGCTCTGGTCTCATTTCCCTGAATCCCTGACTCAGCTTCTTCGCTATCACGAGGGCCCTGCCAAGGGCAAATTCCTCTTCTGCAATCACAACCAAAGATTCGGCTTCTTCTTTCCTTCAATTCTTTTGTCTATGCTAATCATTTGTTGTTAAGTTGCCTGAAAAGAAATGGATGTGATCATTGTATAGTATTTTTTTTTTTTTAATAAAAAGAAAGAAAGAAAATGTTCTGCTTTCTCCTTGCACATCACTGTGTGGTGTTCAATCTAGCATGACTTCTGCTTTGTATATTTGGGTTGCTAAACAAGAGAGTCATTGTTATCTGCTTAATTTGAAATCATGGTTTTTCTGTGAACCATTCTAATCTGAGCTTTACCAGCAGATGGGCTTACACCTAAAATAAGACCAGCTTCCCCGCCTACCTATTTTATCTGCTTAAATCCTTTTTTATAGGCGTATAAAAGGGTAGGGTTGAAATTTTCACATGCTCTGTGACTGCTTGTTCCAGAAATTTCCAGACTTGGAATATGCAGCTGTGAAATATACAACTGCAAAGTCCGCAACACCGAGTCTCACAGCTGTCAACGTCTTGCCAGGCCCTGGCAATGTCTGCATGAGGTCTGGTGGTCCCAGGCCTGTCTTACCTGTCTTAGTACAGTGGCTGGTGATGGTTCTGGAGTCCATCTTTTTCTTCAGGTGGGAGTCATACTTTCTCCTGCCATTTCTTTCTGAACATTCAAATCTTTCAGATTGTTTGTATATTCTCTTTTCCTCCCAAGAGTCATGTCTAGCAACAAGCAACTGTTTTGTTAAGATTCCTTTTATCAAATAGGAGTACATTTGGAATGGCGATATTCTTTGGAATTGCAATATAGCAATAGGAGTCCATTTGGAATAGCAATAGTACACTATTGGAATAGCAATGGTGAGGAGGTGGGAGTCAAAACTAATAGAGTTACAGTAGCCAGTCCCTGGGGAAGGTGGGTTCAATCAACTGCAGACTTGCTGTTTTGTTTCCTTGATATGGGTATGCAACTTCAGGGTTAAAGAATGTCTCAGGATAACAGAAGACGTTAGAGTTGTCGAAGACGGTAGAGCTGCTGCCTTCTTGGCTCTTTCCACAGCCAGCCTTAGGCCTTTCTTCTAAATAAGTGTTTGGCAAATACTTTAACACTGTTTGAAGGGGTGCCAAATGATTAGCCTCTCCAGAGAACCGAATGTCCTAGATCCCTTGCTTGCTAGTAACAGCTCAGAACTCATCACCTCCTAAAACTAGCCTTTGCTGCATTTTCTCTAAGGCTCTCTCTTGTCATTGCCAGGACACAGACTCATTGGTCACATCTTTGATGACATGTACCCTACCAAAGTTTTCTTGAGTTTTCCCTTTTTTGATTGGCACTCTATTTCTGAGAAAGATTTCATTGTGAATTCTCTTCCCAAAATTTCTAAATAAAACAGTTGTGTACCCTTTTGGGGTTCCCCACCATATGACCTCCCTGTTCGAGAAGGGCCCCATTTCCTCTGTGCGGAAGGTTGTAAACATATGGAATTCGTTACTAGAAGCACTGGTTCAGGCTGTTTCCGATCCCTAAGCCAGCTCCCTCACCATGACAAAACATTCCCCACAATCTCATCATGACTCATTTTTATTTTTAAATAACCTCTGGTGTGGAATATTGTCAAGGCTTTTGAAAAGTTTAAGAAATGGTGTCCACATGCTTATTGACCCCCTCAGAGAATTCTAGTAGATAAAGCATATTGTCTCCTAACAGAAATCACCGGCCGGGTTTGCTGAATAGCCCATGACTGCCCTGGAACTTAAGAAGGTGAATTTATGCAAATCCTAATGTGTGTTCATCGTTGTGCTCAACTCTAGGAGGGGAGAGAAAGAAGTATAAAGGCATGGTCTTGGGTACTAAACACCTTAAAATCAAGTCAGATGGGTTAAAGGAAGTCACAAAATGATTAGGAAACAAGAAGATACGTGAATGTGGTGAGGTGACTAGAATTATAAAAGGAGTTCAGGAAATAAAGAAACAAGTATATTCGAGCAAGAAGGACAAATCTTCAGAGAGAAGAGAGCCCTTGAGTTGAGTCTTGAAACTTAAGTAGGCTTTCTAGAGACGGAGCAAAGGTAAGACTGCAGAGAGCTTCCAGGCATTCCAGAAATAAAAGGGAAATAGCATGAGAGAAGACTTGGAAGTAGGACCGCCTGCTTACAGCAAACATGCAAAGGAGTCTGAGAAGTTCAGGATGAAATTAAGGAAAGCCTAGAACAGCAAGCCAAAGGAGTGAGAAGTTGATAAGATACAGATAAATAGTTTTGAAGGGGCTTTACGCATATTTAGGAATTTAGTATTACAAAGAAGAGAAGGTGTTTGGAAGTGAGAAATGGAAACAGTTTATTGAAGGACTATCAAGACAAGCCAAAATTGAGAGCTATTTTTAAAAAATATTTAAGTCCAGGCATGGTGGTTCATGCCTGTAATCCCAGCACTTTGGGAGGACAAGGAGGAAGGATCACTTGGGCCCAGGAGTTCAAAACCACCCTAGGCAATATAGTCAGACCCTGTCTCTATAAAAAATTTAAAAAAATCAGTCAAATGTAGTGGCACACACACCTGTGGTCTCAGCTACTCAGAAGGCTGAGGCAGGAGGCTTGTATGAGCCCAGGTGGTCGAGGCTGCAGTGATTGTGCCACTACACTCCAGCCTGGGCAACAGAGTGACAGCCTGTCTCAGAAAAAAGAATTATATTAGGATAGAGTGAACATGGATGAAGACAGAAGTGAAAGAGCACAAGGAGAAATTGAAGGTTCAAGGAATAGTAATAATGGATATGCAGTTCTAAAGGAATCACTACTATAAGAACCTGTACAAGTTTCCTGGGACTGCCCTGACAAAATGTCACAAACTAAGTAGGTTTAAGTGACAGAATTCATTCTCTCGCAGTTCTGGAGGCCTTAAGTCCAAAGCCAAGGTGTTGGCAGGGCTGTGCTCTGTGGGCCCTAAGGAAGAAACACTTCCTTGCCTCTTTGGCTTCTGGTGGTGGTTGGCAATCCTCAGCATTCCTTGGCTAGTAGCAGCATCGCTCCAGTTTCTGCCTCCGTCTTCACACAGGTTTCTTGCAGCCATGTCTTCTGCCTCTGTATGTCCTCTCCTCTTCTTGCAAGAACAGCAGTCACATTGGACTTAGGACACACCCTAATCTAGTATGTTTCTTCTTAATTAATTGCATCAGCAAAGATTTTATTTCCAAATAAAGTCACATGCTGAGGTTCCAGGTGGGCATGAATTTGGGGAGACTACTATTCAATCCAGAAAGCATATGAAGGGATTAACCTTACAGGACCTCAAGGGAAGAGTCTCTTCCTCCAGGATTCTAGGGAGGATGACAGGCAATTCCGGGCCAGTGAGTATGGGAATGAGAAGAGAGTCTGATCATCTGTAAAGCAGAACAGGCTTCTGTTGAGAGGGGACTGTGCTTATGGGAAGCAGAAACAGCAGTTTAAAAGGAAAGGGGGTCTGGAGTAGTCACAGTGGAGAGTAAAGGAGAGAGGCACAAAGCATCCATGAGTTCCCAGTGTCAGAGTGGGTCTGGAGGCTATGAGTGTTCAGTGAATCAGGTCATCACAATGTTTTTACTTCCTCTAACACTGTTTTCATTTTTTTTAATTTTTCATAGATTGTATGTTTTAGATTCATAGCAAAATTGAACAGAAAGTACAGAGTTCCCGTGTACCCTCTGCCCACCTCACACACACCAGCCTCCCACAGTATCAACAACCCCCCACAGAGTGGTATGTTTGTTACAGCCTATGAACTTACATGACTCATTAGTCACCCAAAGTCCGTGATTTATATTAGGGTTGACTCTGTGTTGCACATTCTACATGCGTTGAAAAATGTATAATGACTATTTTTAAATTTTGTTAATCTACCAGTTTTTAGTTACAACAGTTAGTCTTGGTCTACAATCCCCATAGTATTCTCTCGAGCATTTCCTGCAGACAAGGGTCACATTGGGTTTAGGGGATAACAGGTTTCACGTTTTGGCCAGCAGATCAACAGAATCACACTTGAGTCCTTCACATTTTCTGACAAAATACTAGTCAGTGAAAATGACCTCCTTTGGGCAAATATATTTGTTTGAAAAAAATTTAAAACCTAAATTACATGGATAGTTGTTTTTTGGAGGTTTTTTTTCCTCAAATGAGGCTTTAATCTAAACAGAGTACTCCAGTTTATTGTATGTATCCACTGTGGGCATTCAATGTTTCATATTTCAAGAAACACATTTTATTTTTTAAGTGAAAAATGCACATTCAATCTAAGAACACAATATTTTTCACACACACACACTCGCATACACCAGATAATTCTGAAAGATTTAATTGAGCTCCTAAAAAATAAAATAGGAGCCGGGCATGACGGCTCATGCCTGTAATCCCAGCACTTTGGGAGGCTGAGGTGGATGGATCATGAGGTCAGGGGTTCAAGACCAGCCTGACCAACGTGATGAAACCCCATCTCTACTTAAAAATACAAAAATTAGTCAGGTGTGGTGGCACGTCCCTGTAGTCCCAGCTACTTGGGAAGCTGAGGCAGGAGAATTGCTTGAACCCGGGAGGCAGAGGTTGCAGTGAGCCAAGAGTGTGCCATCGCACTCCAGCCTGAGCGACAGAGCAAGACTCTGTCTCAAAAAATAAAAAAAATAAAAATAAATTAATAAATAAAACAGGACTACAAGGTACTTAATTAATTGAATTATTTTTATAAAATTTGATAATGCCATCTTGAAAAGGGTTGGGAGGGTACTTTAAAAGTTTTTTTAATGTCTAACTTCTGTTTCTAGGGTCAGAACTCCACTCAGCTGACCTATTGATTCATGGAAGAAAACTATAAGAACCAAAATGCAGATTCACAGGTGGAACCCTATTATAGGAATGGCTTTCAAACATTGTACCCATGGAAAGAACAGGGCCTTTGGATCCAGAAAACCTGAGTTAGAATTTAGACTTTGATCTTATTGACTCCATGATTTGGGGCAAAACACTTAAATTCTTTGAACTTCAATTTTTGCATTTTTAAATAAAATTAATAATCCCTACCTGTTAAGTCTCTTGTGAGGAGTCAATAATATAATATATAATATACATTTAGTAAGTGTCAATAAACTATAGCAAGAATTATAGTAACTATTACCACTGTGATTTCTCAAGACTAAGTCACATGGTTTTCTTCACATTCTGATGTTTCTAAAATGCAGATATTTCATTCAATTGAGGTCAAAAAAAAAAACCTTGCCAATTTCCCTATCAAGGAGACAGTTTTTGTCTACATATATGCAGAGCAAACCATGTCTAAATATTATTCATTAAATTGATATCTAACTTAAATTATTTGCATTTATGGCATCACATAGGATTGAAATTTAATCTAAATTTTGATTCCAAATTGTTGCTTAAAGCATCTTCAGCAAGTTAAAACCATGATGCAGCATTGATGGTCACTTGTATTTTTTTTTATGTTTTACTTTGAAATAAGATGTAATCCCTGAGTGACTCTGCACCTGCATGACCTTGGGAGTGAGGGTGTCTGTAAATTTTGTAGCCAATGAGCTCTATCCACCACAGCCTAGTCCTAGTCTTGTGTGGAAAGGAGACAAAAGCAAAGTGGGCAAAGGGAAAAGTCAGGCTGTCATGCAGATCTCAATGAAATCCTTGGCCTATTCCATGGGCAGTCATGAAGTGAGAAAAGAAATGGCTTTTCAGCACAGGCTCCTGCTGACCAGAGGTCAGGCCAGGACTTCTAGTCCTAGATCAGTCATTGGATTTGCACTAGACAAGGCCGCTCTCTGAAGCTGAGGCAATCCCTGTAAGGACGAAAGTCATCTGTGGCAGCCCTATCAGCAGGTTCTTCATTGAAGGGAGACCTGGGCAGGACATCACGGCATCCTTCACACTACCTAACATACCACTTAATGTCTTTATCTTAGTTGTTATCTAGAATGTTAGCATCTTGAGCGTAGGGATTTTGGTCTCTTTCGTTCACTACTATATCCTCAAACTTGGTAGTTCCTGATACATGGTGGATACAAGACAAATGTCTAAGAATATTCCAAATTCTTTTATGTACTGGCTCAAAGAGGGAAAAGAATTCATTTCCCCCAGCTCCTGGCCAAACTCTCAACTCAGAACTAAAATAAATTTTCTAATGGGCCAATTCTCAATCATGAAAACTCACGTTTCCTATTGAGAAACATAAATGTCTCATACTTTTTCTAAATGGTGTATTATAAAAACATTTAAATGTTTTACAATAATTTTACTTAATTATATATATATTTTTAAATTACTCTCCCCTCATCCTGTTTCTGCTAACTTGGGGGTGAGGGAGGGAAGCTGACCTCAATCCCTTCAGCCCCTCACTGAAGTCACGAATCCTGTCCCACCCTTCACTAGGGGAGTGAGGAGACGGGGAAGTAAAGTACTTGCCAGAGAACACACTCGTCAAGCAAATGCCAGTCAGGAGCCCAGGACTTTCACCTTCTCTCTGCCTGTGTGATAGCCAGCTTGGTTTGGAATTCCCAATCAGTCTCAGTAAATCATTACCATTTTCACAGCTATTTATGCATTGTTTTAGGAACATTCAGACAGCTGTTGTTGGTATTTTAAAGCCTCCCATGGCAGTGAGAACACCAGGTCTCCTGACGGTGTTGTGTAAATTCACTAGAACAAACAGCTGGTTCACCCGTGTTTTCCTCGTGATACTTTTGAATCTAAACTAGCTGGAACAGGTTGGCCCTGCTGTTGGCTCCGATTACTGACACACAACTGTAAAGCCACACCAAATAACTATGTCACTGTTGAATCCATTGTGCCATCACTATCTGCCAAACACCTATCCCAGGACCCAAATTCAAGTTGTCCTGAAAGTTATCGGAAGTAAACTTTAAAAAACCTCATGAGTTGTGTACTTTATTGCATGCATCTTTATATGTGTATAAAGTGAGGTTTAAATAAAAGCTATAGATTAACTGCCTATGTCACATATAAGCACTAAGAACAAATGGAAAACCACATGTCATTTGAGTGGAGAACCTAGATTTCTTGCATCAAATAGGAGTAGACATTTAGTTCAGCTTAAAAAAGCACTCACTCCCACTGCCTTTGACCTCCAAGCACTAACATTTGACGTTTTTGATATTTCTAGAGATTTATCCATGTCCTTATTTTTTATATTAATAGGCTTCAGTAATATTTTTTCCTGTTAATTCAGCTGATCCAAGACTCAAATAAAACTGTAAACAAACAAAAAATATACAGTGAATATTGAGAAAAATCCTAAAGATAAACTTGTATCTTGTACACGCTTGTAAAAACTTGTATGTGTATATTTCAGGGAGGGGGGTTTAGTAAGATGTCTTGAAAATAATATTGCTTTTGCTATTCAATTCTTAAAAGCTCAAGTATCCCAAGGTTATATTCCAATGTACTGGGCACGAACCTTGCGCATACAGGTTAGAGCACGGGCTTCTGTCAGTCCATCCAGGTTAGAAATCCTGCTGTCATTTACTAACTCTGACCTTGGGAGGTTAATTAACATTTGTGCATCTCAGTTTCTCATCTGTAGATAGGTGATAACATGTAAATGATGGAATGTTGGCAATAATTTAATTAAATTAAATTAGATAATTTAGATAAATCATTTAGCATAGCCATATCTGGTACATCATAGCATCTTAGTCACTCAAATATTTTTGTTATCGTTATCACATCATTACTTTTCATAATTATTACATATGCTTCTCCTTTTAATCTAAAAAAATGTGTTTTCCTCAGAAATAATTTTCATAGCAGTTCCAGCAGTAACTAGCAGGGTTCTAGTGAAAAAGCAGGCGCCCCTCATATACTTCTGTTTTGTAAACAGAACACTCCATACTACTCATTCATTCAACAGCTACTGGTGGCATTTTATTAGGTATAAGGCAATACATATGTATGTCCCAGTCCAGTATACTTTTCCCTACTTTCAGCTCGCTTTTTTCTTAAGGGATGCCATGTATCTAAGCAACTGCGGCCTTTTATCAGAGGAACAGCATAACATTGGTTTAGTTAATATACAACTGTCACATGTGTGACCTTAAACGGCTCTGCTCTCTCAGGATAAAGTGTAGTAATAGTATGTTAGAATGGGCATCAGGAACCTAGGAATGTAATCTATGTTATGCAACAAGCAAATTAGTTTTGTGATTTCAGGCAAGTCATTTCACCTTTGTGGGCTTTCATTTCCTTGAAAAATGGTCCTCCGCCGGGCGCGGTGGCTCAAGCCTGTAATCCCAGCACTTTGGGAGGCCGAGGCGGGTGGATCACAAGGTCAAGAGATCAAGACCATCCTGGTCAACATGGTGAAACCCCGTCTCTACTAAAAATACAAAAAATTAGCTGGGCATGGTGGCGCGTGCCTGTAATCCCAGCTACTCAGGAGGCTGAGGCAGGAGAATTGCCTGAACCCAGGAGGCGGAGGTTGCGGTGAGCCGAGATCGCACCATTGCACTCCAGCCTGGGTAACAAGAGCGAAACTCCGTCTCAAAAAAAAAAAAAAAGAAAAATGGTCCTCCAATTAGCCTGGTGGCTTTTAATCATTTTGGTGAACAGGACTTATGACTCAATCTAAGGATATCATTAGCCCCTCTCCAAACATGAGCACACACATGCAAACTCCTAATTCACATTCAATTTCAAAAAGTTCCTAGCTTTCCTTGAAGCCCATCTGTGAACCCTGAAGGTCCATGGATGAGAGGTAATGAATCCTTATGCTAGAATAAGACTTTCTTCTTTACGATCTTGAAATTCTAGCCCCCACTACCAACACATGATCTTCTATTCAAAAATAACAGGATTAAAGTCTCATCTGAGATAACACATCATTTCACACTTCCAGGATTATAACTCATCTTTCTTCACTTTCTCTAATGGTCTTTTATCATTCCAAATATGCTGATAGGAATATAATATCTCAGGAAAAATATTGGCAATCAAAACTCTGTACAGATCTTAAATAACCACTTAACGTTAATTCCATGGAAAACTAAGAAACTTCCCCTAGGCACTACAGCTTCCAAAGGGATTACCATGAAAATAAATTGTGCTCATATTCTTAGGCCTCCAATTTTTAGACCTAGCTATTTCCACCAGAAGAAATGTGCCATTGTCTTCTTATATGAAAAGAGAGCGAAGGGAAAAGTGAAAGCCTTTCGGACCACAAAACTTTTTAAATTGGGAAAGAAAGAGACGTGGGTTAAAAAAAAAAAAAAAAAAAAAAAAAGCAGAAGCCATCCAAGAGACCAGGCAATGAAAGTATATCATATTTTAAAATTATGCCATTGGAGATTATCTTTGGTTTATGGACCAATTGAACTGACCTCAGAGGTCAGAATAATCCAACCTCTCACAAACTCTTACACATACACCACACCCCCCACCACACACACACCCTCACATACACACACTATTGACAACACCTGAGCCCAAGCCAGAGCCCTGATATAAGGCAATGGAGTAGGCAGACTTCTAAGAGGATCTTCAATGAATCTTACCCTTTTTTAATCCCCTCCCCTCAAGTGTGGACAGAGTCTGTGAATAGACAGTCATGCATCGCTTAATGATAGGGATATGTTCTGAGAAATATGTTGATAGGTGATTTTATCCTTGTGCTAATATCATATACTCACACAAACCTAGATGGTGTAGCCATCACATAACAAGGAAAGGTACTATACACCAACCTATATGGTATAGCCTGTTGCTCCCAGGCTATACACCTATATAGTGTGTTACTTTCCTGAATCCTGTAGGCAACTGCAACACAATGCTAAGTACTTGTGCCTCTAAACATATCTAAATATAGAAAAGGTATAACAAAAATACAGTATTATAATCTGATGGGACCACTATCAATATGCAGTCTACTGTTGACCGAAGAGTTATGAGGCACATGATTGTCATGAGATACCACTCCTATGACTATGTTACATATATGGCAAAATGGATTTGGCAGATGTGATCAAGTTCCCAAATCAGTTGACCTTAAGAGACACAAATTATTCAGCTGGGTGTGACCTCATCAAGAGCCCTTTAAATCTGCATCTAGAGATGAGAAGCAGAAGTCAGAGACTTGAAGCACAAGAATTTACTGTACCATGTCATTGCAGGCTTAAAGATGGAGGGAGCCACGTGGCAAGGAAGTGGGTGACCTCTAGAGACTGACAGCAGTTCCCTTCCGACAGCAAGCAAAGAAATGGTGACTTCAGTTCCACAAACTCAAGCAACTAAATTCTGCCAACGTAGATAATGAGTTTGGAAGTGGATTTTCCCCCAGAGTCTCTGTTTGAGAACTCAGCATAGACAATATCTTGATTTCAGTCTTCTTGAGCAGAATCTAGTCATGCTGTGAAGGACTTTCTGACCTACAGAGCTGGGCTAATTAATGGGTATTGTTTTAAGCCTCTAAACTTGTTATTTGTGACCCAGCAATAAAAAAACTAATACAGGGAAGAAATAAAAAAGACGTTTGTAATTTGATTCTCCATAGTTAGGTACATGGAAAAGCAGACTCTTTCTTCCTCCCTCTAAAAGCTAAATTCATACAACCTCAGGCTATGTCTGATTTGCCTAAGCAGTCAAATAAAGCTATTTTATACTTTCAACAAATATTTATTGACCTTCAGGTCATACCTTGGGAACTGTGTATGTAGGAATGAGTAAAATTATTGGAATTTGATTTTTTTTAATATTTTAAACTAGTTGGACCATTAGAGAATGAGTAGAGGTTCTTACATATAAGAAAATAACACCTTATGGCAGCAGTCCCCAATCTTTTGGGCACCAGGGACCATTAGAGAAGTAGAGGTATAGCATTTTAAATGACTTGGTTTAAAACTGGCAGCAGCATCATAGTGTATGTCTGCCTACATTTTAATATACATGCATAATTTATTTTTATAACAATGTTTATAATTTATTAGCAGTGTGTGTATTTGATAATTGATATGGTTTGTCTGTGTCCTCACCCAAATCTCATCTTGAATTGTAACTCCCACAAGTCCCACGTCATGGGAGGAACTCAGTGAAGGTGATTGAATTATGGGGGTGGGTCTTTCCTGTCCTGTTCTCATGATAGCAAATGAGTCTCATGAGACTGATGGTTTTGAAAAGGGTGTTTCCCTGAACAAGCTCTCTTTTCTTGTCTGCCACCAAGTGAGACATGTCTTTCACTTTCCACCATGATTGTGAGGCCTCCCCAGCCACATGGAACTGTAAGTCCATTAACCCTCTTTCTTTTGTAAGTTGCTCAGTCTTGGCTATGTCTTTATTAGCAGCATAAAAACAGACTAATACAATAACTTTCATCATAAGTGGTTTCAACTAAATCAATTGAACAATACACTGAACTATGTATTGAATCTTGAGGTTGTTTGGAGTATGTTCATTCACTCACCAAGTATTTAGTAAGCATCTGTTATGTGTCAAACATGCTTTTAGGCCTTCAGTGTATAAAGATTAAAATGAAAAATAAATATGACTTGCGCTTACAGTGTAACAGAGAAGATCAACATACAATAAACAATTATACATATATTATATATATAATTATACATATGCACATACATATATATATTCATATATGCAATTAAACTATAAGCTCCTTCATGTATATGTATATATATGAATCTCTTTTTCCTCTTTCAGGACAGACATATACCCTCTGCAATAGTGCTGTTGTATCATCAATGGCCTTTAAAGACAGATACCAGAGTTTAGAGCAACTAAAGACTCAAGGCTCTGATCTCAATCCTAGGCCTGCTACAGGGCTCATCAGGGCAGCAATGTCAGCAGCCAGTCCAAGCCAGTCTGCTCCCTGTGTTCCAGCCAGTAGCCAACTTCCCCACCAACTCCTTGCCACCTAGGCATTGGAAGAACATCTGAATCACATGCTTGGGAGCTAAGATCATCTGCCAAAGAAACTGGAAAAAACTCTAGGGTTTGAGAATATAGCCCTAAGTGTCCCACCCTCTGAGGGCCTTTTTCTTCCCATTCTGGAAGCCAGGCCCTAAACCATCAGGACTCTGCTGTCCCAGCAAATCGGGAATCTGAAAGGTATGGACAGCCTACTTGAGAACAACACACCTGGGATCCTCTGGCACTTGACATATATATTATTCCTTTTATCGAATTTTTTAGTTCAAAGAAATCATTTGTTTTCTTGCTCAAACTCAAATGACTTGGATTATTACCCCCCAACAACTCCATAACAAGGAAAAATACATGCACTTGGCCTACTGGGTGGAAATATGTGAAATGGAAGAGCCATGAAAACTGAGATGGGTCAGGGGAAGAGACTTGTGGTCTGCAAACGTCATATGCAGAGCTCAGGAAGGAGGCCAGAGGTTTTTTCTTACCAGAAAAAAAAAAGCATGCCTTATGGCAGCGGTTCCCAACCTTTTTGGCACCAGGGACTGATTTCATTGAAGACAATTTTTCCACAGACCAGGGGATAGTTTCAAGATAAGTCAAGCACATTACATCTATTGTGCACTTTATTTCTATTATTATTACATTGTGATACATAATTAAATAATTATACAACTCACCATAATGTAGAATCAGTAGGAGCCCTGAGCTCATTTTCATACAACTACACGGTCCCATCTGGGGATGAAAGGAGATAGTGACAGATCATCAGTCATTAGATTCTCATACGGAGTGTGCAACTAAGATCTCACACATCTGCAGTTCACAATAGGGTTCACATTCCTCTGAGAATCTGCTGCCCACTGATCTGACAGGAGGCGGAGCTCAGGAGGTAATGCCAGCGATGGGGAGCAGCTGTAAGTACAGAGGGATGATGCTTCACTCACTCACCCGCCCACCACTCACCTCCTGCTGTGTGGCCCAGTTCCTAACAGGCCACGGACCAATTCATGACCTGGGGGTTGGGTACTCCTGCCTTATGGCACAGAGAAGAGAGCAACTTGTGGAATTTGCCAAAACCCAGTTCTCACTATTATCAATATTGATTAATTTGCCTGTTTTTCAGTTTATCAAAAACTTAATTTTCTCCAAATACTATAGCAAATAATTTCCCTTAAATGGTTGTAACAGCCTTTAATATTTTTTCACCATTTAGTTTATAGTTAAAGCAATTTGAAATTCACAAGAAATCTTCATTCCCCCAAATCATAAATTTTAAGTACCTAAAATTCAGAACTCTGGGTGACTGCTGAAAATTGAGTAAATTGACTTTGTGTGGTTAAACTAACTGAAAACCATCGAAAAGCTGTGTTTATATGTGGTTTTAAATCACTTTACCTTTTGGTTTTGAGGGAATGTTTTCTCTTTCCAGGTCCATGAGGGGGCATAGCTTTAAAAGCAAGAATTTCCCCGGCGCCATGCCCCTCTTCCATCTCTCTCCATCCGGGAGATTCAACGGTTTATGTTTAAATTTTGCAGGCACGGGGAAGAAACTAAAAGTCAATCACTCCAGCGGAAGTTCTAAGGAACTCCTTTCATTGGCCCAGGGTCTTAGAGAAGGTGGGGTTTCTACCAGGATAAAAGTCTGTGCTCCCTCACCTGTGCCGGATTTCCAACTTTCTGGAATTCCCTCCCACACAGTGGGAGCTCCCTCGGGATTTCCCCTCTGGAATCCTCTTCCACACTCTTCATGGAAGCCTTTCTCTTCTCCTTTCCTTCTCTTTTCTCTACCTAAATAAAATCACCTTTCTGCAACACTTTTTAGGTCCAATATTCACTTTACGAGCATACGGCCCACGTGCAGTGGTCCCACTGCTTATTCTTTAAAAAGTTAAAGGCCAAAAACCCAATCACCTGCATCCAAAAAAAAAAAAAAAAACCCAGTTACAGTTTCCCCTATTTATCCCAATTGCTACCACGTTGACATTTATTATTCTTTGGCAACTTACATCTGAATCCTGTTTCAATGGGGATGGCTCATAATGAGAGAGAACCTGCCTCCTGCTAGGAAAGCTAAAAATTCCAGTTACTCCATTCTCTTGCTTTCCTTATAGCTAGGGAAGGGCTGTGTGAATTACTATAAAAGATATCAAATGCTACAAACATTACTTGTTAAATATCCTTAAATTTTATCAAACAGTTGGAAACATTCTTCCCCTAGAGCTTTTCATGGCTGGCTCCTTACCATTATTGTTCAGCTACTAGAGATCTTTTCCTAAAACCCCCAATCCCAGCACCACCACACACCTCCCACACCCTTGCAATGAAAAGCTGCCTCTCCTCATCCTGTGCCATATTAAATCAGTACTTAATTAATCATAACTGTAAAATTGAATTTCAATTCCCTAAAATGCTGCTATGAAAACAATGAAATGAAAACCAGTCAACTAAAGCATTGCGGAAATCATCAGAAGTTGCTGGCCGGGCGCGGTGGCTCAAGCCTGTAATCCCAGCACTTTGGGAGGCCGAGGCGGGTGGATCACGAGGTCAAGAGATTGAGACCATCCTGGTCAACATGGTGAAACCCCGTC
>NW_016107960.1:538043-555628 GCF_001604975.1 Cebus imitator | reverse complement strand
AGAATCAGTTCATGGCCTATCTCAGCCACGCTAAGGAATCCGAACTTGATTCTTAGAATATCTGAGAATCTCCGAAGGAGACTGACTTGGTCTGAGTGTAGTTGAATAAACTCAACAGTAGTTATATGAGGGTGGGAGGCGAGGACAAGGAAGGTATTGGGGAAATGCTAACTCCTCTTTTTGTTTGGCTTCTCTAGTTTTCCAACAGTGATCCTGCAATGATTTGTGAGAGGGGAAGGAGGGAGAAAAGTAAGGCAAAAAGCCTTAGTTTTCCCCTGAGTCTCGTATACAAAGAAGTGATGCTGGCTAGATACCAATTTGTACCTTTTTATACTTGTTTCTACATATTCTTACTCTATCTTCACTAACAAAAGCAAAAATTGATATTCCATTATCAGAAAGAGACTTTTTGCATGATTCTTCTAGTAATTTTGGATATTGCACTTGGCTACAGAAATACTCTCTTCTATTCATCGTAACCAGCATTAATCCAATAGCTGCTCAATAATTAGCTGCTGTGGCTAACTGCTGGTTAACTGCTGCCCGCAGTGTTTCTCAAAGTATGTTTCTTTGGCTCACTAGCAGCAGTTTCACCTGGGATGCTCATTAAAAGCGTCAATTCCTGGACCCTGAGCCAGCCCCACTGAATCTGAATCTCTGGGGTTGGAGCTTAAAGGTTTTCATTTTAATGAACTTTCTCTGTGATTTATTGTGATTCTTAAGCACAATAAAATTAAAGATCTGCTACATAGACTATCTCTGGGCAGTGATTCCCTAACCAATAGCAAGCTGGGATCACCTGTGTTGAAAACACAGTCCTGAATGTCTCCTAAAGATTTTATGTCATAGGTCTGGCCTAGGGCTCTGGATCACTGAGAATCCTCTGAAAATCAGTGGATTCACCTGGTACAGTTGATGTCACTCATATAGGTGATCCAAAAGAAATGTGAGCACCTCCCACAGAGGCCCTCTTCACTTTGACACCCTGATTATCTACACTTTTAATTATTCACCACTACAAGGAGATTCGATTTGAACCCACAAAACATCTGCCTGCATGTCAACTGAGTATTTCTATGTATGTGTAAAACATTAATGGTAATGACAGTGAAGCTGAAATAAGCTCCAGCAACTAGAATTTTCCAAGATCCAGGTGTGAATTCTCCTTGTTCACAGACAGCCTGACATACATTGTAAAATTCTTGAAGTCTTCGATCTAAGCGTAGTCTTTACTTGACCAAACAATTTTTTTTTTCAAAAATAATAACAGAAGTCAGTTACAATGAATATAGGCCTAAAATATCATTTTTCCAATGTGTCAATGTGACTGTTAACATAATGACATTTCAGAGGTAGAAGTACTCATCTTCATAGCATTAAAATGGATTTCCAGGCAATTTACTATTTGCTGGCATGAAAAACAGATAAAATTCTGGGTGGCAGATGAAAGCCAAAGCTTGAGAGGGGCCATAAACCACGGAGAGACTGGTATCAGTGAACAATAATTAATTCTCACAGAGACTAATAAATAAAGATAACAATATGTTTTATTATGCTTAGCACATCTGGTACTTCAAAACTCATAATCACAGCACAAACTGAAATTTGAGTCAGCCGTCCTCACTGAGGAAGTTACCTCAGAGGTGACTCTGGACTGCTTTTTCATGAAATCAGCACTGCATGGGACGTAATCGCTGGCCTTCAGCTCAGGACAATGCCGTAATTGCAGGTGGTGAAAGGGGGATTATCAGCTTTCAGGCAGCAAAAGAGTCAGGTGGCACCAACTTTGTAAAGTGGGTCAATATTTGGACAATCGATTTCTGTCTCTTTCCTTGGTCTTCAAATGTTAAAGTGTCAAAGGAAAGCGTAGAAAATGTATTGCAAGTTAAGAACAAGAAAGAACAAGGGCACACGTCTGCGTCACTTTTCTTAAATTGTCATCATGAAATAACCACATATTAGTTATTAAAATTGGAATTTGAGAATTGAATGGGCAAACTAAAATCCACTTAATCCAACTTACTTTCTTTCTGGAGGTAGAAACATAAGATCAGCTGAAGTGAAATTATCATTTTAATGACCGTAGTGTTTATTTCTTAAATACAAGTTTTATTGGAGCTATCCTACCGATTATTTTTAGAATTTCTTTCATTGAGATTCCATCTTTATATAAAATTCAACTTTTTTACCTGAATATATGCTGTATGCTTAAATCATAACATTTTTTAAGAAAGGAAAATGTTACATTGTCAGGAAGAGACATAGAAATGACTACTTGAAAAACTCTTAAGCCATGTAAAATTCTCATGAGACATTAACTGATCAAATTGTTCTTAATCATCACCTATGTGGCTGACACTGGGCTCACTGCCAAACCTAAAGGAACTAATAGCCCATAAAAATAAAAAGACACCTGAGCAAATATTTAATAAAATGTTTCAATAAAATGTGATAAATGTTACAATGTTGGTACCTAAATGCTGTGAAAAGAATTGGAAGTAAAATATCTTGAAAGAATAGTAATCCGTGTAATCTGGAATATTCTGTGGCACCATTTCCAAGGAATGGTATTAATAAATCACTTTAATTGCCCTTATCCGAGTCAAGATGACAAAGTAAATGCTTTATATGAAATGGTGAAAGGCAGAAAAAATTAAAATTGGGGGAATTTTTTATTTCATTGACTGTAATTTCTAGATTTTACTACTACAAAAAATATTTCATAGTAGAAATAATTTATGAACGGCATAGTACTTAATGTAGAATTATGCTGGCTGCTAGAGATACAGAATTACCGAGTTCTGTTCTTGAGAATCTCAGCCTTCAGAAAGAAAGAGGCAGGTAAATAAATAACCATAATTGCTACAATACCTAAAGTACAGAGAAATGTTTCTCTTGAATCTGTTTTGACTACACAAGATAAATGTCTTTGAAGGATACCAAAGAAAGGAACAACCATAATTAGGAGCAGAATCCAAGCCCTGTAAATAGGAAGCAAGACAGAACACACATTCTGTTGCCTATTCTGAGCTGGTACAAATCTGGCAGGTGTGGATTTGCATCCAGGTAACCACCTCAGGTTCACACAGGTCAGCACCTGCAGCCACAAACACAGGTGGTAATTGGCGGCGTTTTTTAAACTTTAGCTACTAAATTACAGTCTCCTGTTTCTACCTTCCAAATACCACCATATGTTAGTCTGGCCTTATTTTCTATCCTCCTTAAAGAGAACTAGGAATTCCAAACCTTCCAAAGGGCTGTGAAACCCAAATAAAGTGAATTCCCTGCTCCAGTAGTTCTCCAACTCTACCACCAGCTTTTTGTTTTTTTAAAAAAATGCAAATTGCTAGGACCATCCCACATCTGTCAGATTAAGTCCACTGGGAGTAGAGCTGGGGACACTGGTGGCTTTTTTTCAGGTACCTCAAAGGGATTTTGATATAGGTAGTTTATAAGCTTCACTTTGAGGAACACCACCTTACGTTATACGAACATGTACATGCTAGTCAGATACAACCAAGTATTTTGATCCAACAGTGAGATGATAAAATGTCTCAGTCATATTTTTAAATGATTAAAGTTATGACAGTTTTAAGTTATATTCTGTAATTAACATGGCCATTTATCCTTGTTATACACATTCACAAATGAGGAATTACATAAAATAGACACTCTCCCCTTCCTCCTCCTCCCACTAGGCCACTTCCCACCCCAGAGGTGAGCCCTTGGTCACTGCGTACAGATCCTTCCAGCCCTGTTTCTAAACAACTGCATATCTATAACTATGATACAATTAAGATTTACTGTGTTTCAATTTTATAGAAACGTCAAACATTTTTTCATTTTCTACTTAACAATTTATAGAGATTTACCAAGTTAGAATTTATGAATATATTTCATTATTTTTATTTATTCTGTCATATTCTAGCATAAATATACCATAAGTTGCTTAATTATTCTCAACAGATGTATATTTAGGTTATCTCTTTCCTTTGCTATTACAGAAAGCATTTTAGTGAGACATCTTTATGTATGGCTACTTGTGCAAATGTGCAAGAATTTCTCAGGGATAGCCACATAGGTGTAGAATTTCTGAGTCAAAAGGTATATACATTCTAAGTATTGATTGCCTTCAAACACTACCCTTTTACCACCATATAATGAAAGCTAAATAAGCCTGGTATCATGACTTGAGCCTGTAGTCCCAGCCACTTGGCTGAGGTGGGAGGATCCCTTGAGCCAAGGAGTTCAAGGCCAGCCTGGGCAGCTTGGCAAGACCCCGTCTCAAAAGAAAAAAAAGGAGCAAAAGACAGACCTCTCTTTTAGCTTTCTTTGGACCTTTGTGAGAAACAAACTCATTAAATACACATTTTTAAACCAACCTGATGAGTGTAATTATAATTTATGAGTTTAATCTGCATTTCCCTGATTATTGACTCAATTGAGATTTTTTTTGAGAAGTATATGGGTCATCTGTGTTATTTCTGTGAATGGCCTGCTCATATCCTTTGCCCACTTTCCCATTCATCTGTTTATGTTTATCTTGTTGATTTACAGGCATTTTAAACAGTCTTGGTGGTAATTCTATCTATGAAATAGTGATGAGAAAAGTAGAAAGAAAACCAATGATCACATAATAATGATAGAATTGGGGCTATAAATATGACATTAATATTATAAACAATATTTCAGTTGGTCTATTATATGTGCTTTTATTTTTCTTACGACGCCTACTGTCATACAGAGCTGTTTTCTATTTTTATTTAGTCAACCTGTCCATCATCGTGTCTAAGGGGCCTAGATGTACTTACTGTCTCTATTGCTTCTGGATGTGCATGGGGGTGGCTGCTGGGGTGAAAAAGGGAGACAGAGTAAAAATTGATCAGGGCTTTTAGCTTCAGCGACTTCACAGAAACAGACATAGGGGATGGAGAAAGAAAAGCAGACTCGAGAAGGAAAAGCATTGTTGAGTTCTGTATGGAATACGTTGATTTTCCGATTCCAGATGAAGATCTTGATTGCAATACCCAGGACAAAGTTGAAAATATACCCATCACTCACCAAAGATCTTTTCATGGATGTTTGCGGACCTTGCCTGGTGCTCACATTCTAGTTTTGCTGTGTGAGCCTACTTTCTTTTGTTTACATGAGCTTGGAATCCAGCCATCAGCTCAAAGCACATGATGCCAAGCTTCTAAAACCACATTGACTAGGGCCTGCTAACGAGCTCACTCTCAGGGTCTATGTTCTTGCCTGGAAATACAATATTGCATACATTTTTTTAAATAAGCCCTTTGGGGCAAAAATTATTCCTAAGTTCCTTGCAATGGTTACTACCTGTTTGTTCTAATTTTCACAGCTTTTAAGCCACTGGATAAACAGAAAATATTGGCGTTTCAGCAGCTATCAACTCTTTCTTCTTCCAGGATTTTTACATTTTATGAACGTGGACAGTCTGTACCTATGCATAGGCTGTAATTATCAACATGTTATTGACTTACCAGCTTGATATTTACAAACTTTCCCACAGCCTTCAAATTTTACACTGAGACACTGAAGCTTAGAGAAATTGAGTGCTTTGCTCAGCATCGTGCCACTGGTAAAGCTGTTCCTTCAGTTCTGGGAATAACGATTAAGCCCTGAGCTCAGAGAGAGGTCTAGGCTAGAAATATGAACCTGCAATAAATGTCCTTGAAGATCTGGAGTTGAATACAGATTTGGCTTCATGTATGTACAACTTGCGCAGTTATAAAGGAATGCTCTAGCTTGGAAATGGTTTGGCCTCAACAAAACTCATGTGAAAATTTGATCCTCAATGTGATGATGTTGGGAGAGAAGGCCCAGTGGGAGATGTTTGGGTTATGGGGGCAGATCCCTCATGAACGGATTGGTGCCATTCTTACAGTAGTGAGTGAGTTCTCTCCCTACTGAGACTGGATTTGTTCTCCAGGGATGGATTAGTTTCCATGTCAGTGGGTTGATATAAAGCCAGCATGCCCTTCAGATTTTGTTTGTTCACAATGTATCTGCTTTCCTTTTGACCTTCTCTGCCGGGTTATGATGCAGCACAAAAGCCCTCTCCAGAAACCAGGGCCATATCCCTTGAACTTCCCAACCTACAGAACCATGAGCTAAATAAACCTCTTTCCTTTATAAGTTTTATAAGTTATCCAGTCTCAGGTGTTTCATTACAGCAGCACAAAACAAACAGATGAGGCCATGATTGACTTAATTCTGCTATTGCCATCTTGAAATTCTTAATAATTGTTGAGCAAATGACCCTGCATTTTTATTTTACACTAGGCCTCAATAATTATGCAGCCGGTCCTGGGTGATTGAGGTTGTTTAAGAGATGTAAATAAATTAAGACTCGTGGAAAGACAAGAGACAGAATCCTAGCAGACTCAACTTGGAAATATGGGCAGAAGTAGAATTGTCCATGAAGAGAATTATTAAATAATGATGCAAAAAGTAGAAAGAAAATCAATGGGCAAGGGTGTGGTCATGAAGTGAAGCTGATGTGAATATACTATCCAGGGAAGAATTTCGGGAAGCAGTTTGGAGGTTATGCAGAGACCAGGGGCAGCAATTTTTTAATGGGAGAAATCAGAAAATGTCTATGCCTGGGGGAAGAAGAAAGAAAGGGCAAATAAATAGAAAGAAAAGAATGTATGATTCAAGAGAAACTAGTATTATCATGAGGTCTGAGGTCATGTGTAAAATTATAAGGTAGATGATGGGCTTGCAGTTGGAGAGAAGAAGTGAAAGAAGAGAGAACAGGTACAGACGAACGAGGGAAGGGGGACGGTAAGGAAACTTGAGGAGTTTATGCTGCGGAACCTCTGTTTTTTTCTAGTTACATAGGAACAAGACTCCAAATGTGAAGATAGAAGGAGAAAACACAAAAGTCATTTCTAGTTGGAAAGAAAGCCAACCATGCATGAGTAATGGAAAAATCAGGCTTTGGGGCCACCAATTCCCTGAAATGTATGTCAGACCACATGCAACATTTTCTTGCATGGCTTCGAATCAAACAGGAGAGAGTCATCTTCACATTTCTGTCCAGTTGGTTTTAGTTCAGAATTATTTACAAAGTGACATGTTTCTTGATTGTTTGTCTTATATTGTAGATCTGAGGATTATCAGAGAGGTAAGGGAGAAAGAATTTGCTTAGCTCTGCTCTTGGCAGAATGAGGATTCCAGGAAGTATTGATATTCGAATTTTCTAATTATACTAATTTTTGAATCTGTGTCACTTCCTTTGCCTTTTTAAAAAGTTTTTTGTAGAGGTGGGGTCTCACTCTGCAGCCCAGGCTGATCTTGAACTCCTGGCCTCAAGTAATCCTCCTGCCTCAGCCTTTCTAAGTGGTGGGATTACAGGTGTGAGCCACCTCACCCAGCCTGAATCTGTGTCATTTCTATGCAAGCCTATTAGGCTCCAGGCATTTTTATACACATTATCTCATTTAATCCTTGTAAGATTTCTATGTTATTATCTTAATTACACAGAGGAGGAAATTGAAACTCCAAGAACTAAGAATTAAGTTCAAGGTCACAGGTAGTAACAGTCAGGATTCAACCAGACCTTAACACCACTGTGGCCACTGCCCATTCCCCAACCATATGCATTACAAGCACCTTATGAGTTATGGTAATTTTACACAGATGGTCCTATTATGGTAATTTTACATAGATGGTCCTACATTAACTTCATAAACAAGCCCAAGAGGTAGATATTATTTTCATTTTACAGATAAGAAAACTGAGATTCAGTGTGATTTTCCCTAAATCACTCAGTGGTTGAATTCAGCCTTTTTAACGTAAAAACCTATGCTACTTCGAGAAAATACATTTAGGGCAACATTCCTCCCAGTGAACCCTATCAGGTTTGCATATAGCCACTGAATTCATCTTGTGATACTGAGGATGCACAGCCTGCAGTTGTGGTTTCCTAAGAAGAGAAAGTGTATAAGTTGATGAGAATTGAGACTTTCCCACACTATAATATTAAGTGTCCCACACAATAATAGTGGGACAGTTCAACATCGATATTAGACAGATCAACGAGACAAAATTAACAAGGATATCCAGGACTTGAACTCAGATCTGGAACAAGTAAACTTAATAAGCATTTATAGAACTCTCCACTTTAAATACACAAAATATACACGCTTATCAGCACCACATCACACCTACTTACAGGTTTAAATGAAAAATATTGGTTGGCTGCTTGTTTGTTATTTTCTTCCCTCATTTTTTCTTGTCTCCATTATTAAACACAATTATTAGGATAAAAGAGGTTTTCAATACCCATTTTTAGACTGCATTCTAGCCCGGGAATAAAGCAACACTTCCGTTCTCTCTCCCTCTTCCTCTTCCTCTTTCTTCCTCTCCTTCATCCTTTTTTTTTTAATTTATTTCTTTTTCTTTCTTTCTCTGTTTCTTTCTTTCTTTTTTTTTCTTTCAGAAAGAAAAGAGACATGGAAATATTTGATGGAAATACCAGTTGCTTCTAGGCTCAATGCATAAAAATAAAGTTTAAAATCTTTGTATGACACATAAAACTGTGGTGACTGCTTAACTTTTGCAACTGTAGTTCTCCTGAAATGCTCATCTAACCATGCTGTGTTCCTGACCTACAAAGCTTACATGTTACTAAAACTGTGTATTCTTTATGCTTCCACAACTAACTGCTAGTAAAAAGGGAACGGAGAAGGTTAACTCTCTTCTCCTTCAGCTTTGTTGGCTTAGTGAATTTCTACAAAAGAAAATTAAAAAAAAAAAAGAATAGAAAAAGCACCCTGAGCTTTTGCTGAGGTAGGATCTTTAACCAACATGGTCCTTAATGTCAGGCCTTTTCAGGTGAGGAGACTTAGAGACACAAAAGTTTTATTTTAAATCTCACCTTATTCTATTTGATAATTCACTAGACCATTCATTCATTTGGCCTAAAAAAAAGAGAGAGAGAGAGAAATTGTATAAGTTGATGGGAACTGAGACTTTCCCCAAAGGGCGTAGGGTATAGAATTTAAAAAGAACCATGGGATTTGGGCAAATGTGACCATTGTTCTCTGTAAAGAGTTACCCAAGATTGGGGTATGTCCTTGGAGTTGCCAAAGTGGCAGCTGTGTACCCAGGATGGAGAAGGGGAGAGTAAGACAAAGTTCCCCTTTTGCCTAAAATGACCAGGTGGAGGTTCATGCAAGAACAAGCCTTTTATCCAGAAACTGCAGGGAACCCAAAGAGCCAGGACGGGGTAAGAAAGCCCATGATCCTCTAAGGGGATCCCTATCTTGTTTGAGGCCGAAAACTGAGTGATCCTGAGAAGTCAGAGGTAGAGGAAGAACCCTCTTGCTGGAGAGAAGCAAAACAGGGAGGTCCTGGTCGAATTTGTTTTAAGTTAATTTTAAGCCTGTGCTAAACTATAACTTACCAAATCTCTATATTGCTTGGATGCCCTGAGGTGCTGTGCATCATAGTTTGAGGCAACATACTCTATTTCATTTATGTCGTTTCTGGAACAGTTCTGCAGCAGAATTAAATGGGGAAAGTCAGTTACTCCTCAAAGGGCCATCTTTCATGTCTTCTTAGTTTGAATGAGTGGTGATAGCAGAAAGTTACCAGAATAATCCGCAGCAGTACGCAGGAATGCACCTTTTACACAGGGGCTGCCTCCCTGGCACCTGTGGTATCTCGTAGTGATCTATTCACACTCCCAGTGGTTATTGTGTGACCCCAGAATCTCTTCCAAGAGCTTCACTCCAGAGTTCATGTGGCTTCTCCCACCAATAAATATTGACCTCTTGCTCCTCCTAGGTCTGGCTCTGCAAGCTTGCTAAATCAATGTCACAAATTTCTCATCAGGGGTTAGTAACTTAAAGTGACAAATTGCTCAGATAGTCATTACTAGGACAATAATTTTGACCTTCAGTCTTACGGGAGCAAGAGAAGATGTCTAGGTTTACATATGTAATTCTATGTATGAATATGTGTGTGTACACATATATTTACACACACACACACACACACACACACACACACAGTGCCATCTGAAATAAATTCCCCAAAGGCATAATGAAAATTGGAAGCTTCATCAAAATAAGATGGCATGAGCATTGCATGTTACCAAAACCATTAAATGAATGAGATAGTTATGCTCCTAGCACAGGGCCACAGCCTTAGGCTGCAGTGCTATTGCAGCCCTGCTGGCTAATCAGCAGCCCTTCAAGGACAGCTGCTATTTGGTCGGTTAATGCATTTCTGTTTGGCATGCGTCCTCGAGTTGTTAAATACCTGATGTGCATAGTTTAGCAAAGCAGACACAAAAGGATTATATTCATATGACTTGACTGCAGACATAGCTGACTAGACATAAATTTTCTTTAGAAACCTTAGCTTGTACTATTAGCAATATTTAATCCAGCATATTTTCCATTCAAGTAATTTGCCAAAAAATCAAAAATAGATATTTAAAATGTTCAGAGTAGCACACCGCTTTGGAAAAGAGTTTGTCAGCACCTTAAAAAATTAAATGCAAATCTGCCATACAATTCAGCCATTCCTCTCCTACAAGTTTATTCAAGAAAAATGAAAGCATATGTCCATACAAAGATTTATAGTATTAGAATGTCCACAGCAGCTTTATTTATGATAGCAAACATCTAAAAGCAATACAAATCAGCAGGTGAATAGATAAGTAAATTGTGGTGCATGCAGGCAATGGAATATTACTTGGCAAGAAAAATGAAGGAGCTGTTGATACAGTAAAACAACATGAACAAATCTCAAAATAATTATGCTGAGTGAAGGAAGTCAGACCAAAAAAATACATATTGTTCGATTCCATTTACATAAAATTACAGAAAATGTGAACCGATCTATAGTGATGGAAGAAAGCATGTCAGTGGTTGTCTGAGTACACAAAGAAACAAGTTCATTAACTTGATTGTGGTGATGGATTTATAAGTATATACATATGTAAAAACATCAAATTATACAATGTTAAAGATGTGCTGTTTATTGTATTTCAACTATATCACGATGGATTTTTTAAAAGTATAGAGTGTATGTGGGAATGCGGACAAAGTAAACAAGATTGGCAAGAATATCCTTGCTCTATAGGAGCTGTTTGGTTAAGAAGGCACTACATGACTAACACGTAATAGAAGGTGAGGGAGAATCACATATATGCTTATTTTGCATTAGTTATATATTTCTTTTCATTATCTTTTCCTCTCCTTCTCACCTCCAGCCCCCAATTCTCTGGTTGCTTAGTAAGTGCTATTATTGAAGCAGAGGTATTTTGGTTCATTGTTAGGAATTTCAGCTTCTGTTAATATCTTTCTTCCTCTTGACTTAGGGTGGGAATTTGGCATTACAACTGTAAAAAAAAAAAAATTAGGGGTAGATGTTGAAAAAGAAGTTGAGAGAAAATAGTTAATAGAGCAGTTTAGTAGTAGGTAGAAATTAGAATTTGGGAAGTTTGCCCTGGAAAGAAGGGAGGATACTATTTTTAGGGAAATGGAACCAAAGGAATAAAGGAGATGGAGGGATACTAAAGGAGTTGGAGTACCACTTGGCAAATTTTTTTTCTGGCATGTTAATGGAATAGTCTTAAGATAAATACAGGGAATATAATGAAGGGGCTGGGATTTGAGGTGAAAGAAGAAGTTGGGAATAGTTCCATGGGAAATCAATAGGGAGTCAACAAGAGGTGGGGGGAAAAAAGAAAAACAAAAGCTTTGCTAAGTGGCACAGAAGCAGCACTTGAACTCTCTTAGCATGACTTTCTGTGGAGTGCTCTCAGCATGGTTTGTAAAATTTTCAACAATATTAGTGGTATTCCATTAGAGGCACAATCAGCCTTCATTGTCAGAAGGGGAAAAAGGCGTTTGTACCTTTAAAAAAACTAAAGTCCATTCTCAGTCAGATAAACTATTATATTAAGAAAAATTGAGTTATGCTTTTCAAAATATTTGCTCACAAATTTTCAACTACTTTTAGTAACATATAATATCTCTCACACATGTACTTTATTGTATGCAGTAACTGAGTATTTTTACAACTAACTAAAAATAAAGCTATTGTAACCAGCTTACCTAACATTTACTTCCTGGTTTCAATGTAGTAGGCACGATTTTAGGCATTTTAAAAATATTAATTTATTTAATACTCATAACAATGCAATTGCATGCTTCACAAAGGAGAAAACTGAAGCACACAAAGGTTAGACATCTGATAAATGACAAAGCTAGGATTCAAGAATTTGGCTCCAGGGTCCAGCTTCTAACCTATATAATACAGTCCTTTGCATACAATTATTATATTATATTATGTTAGTTATGTATGTCACAATTATACCAAATAGGCCAGAGTCATGAAATACAATCAGAAAGCAACTTTCTTTTCATCCCCCACTGTTCTTTTACATTTATTCAGTAGGTCTAGTTCATCCCTATTTCTGAATGAAATTTAGGGCAATCTCATGACTTTTAGAGTTACTCTTAATAATTTAAGATCTTGTAATCAGTAACATATACATTGAGTCCAGTGTAATAACTAGCATTTAAATTTCATCAAAAGCTGATTCTTTTTTTCCAGTGCAGGCCTAATCAGCCTAGTAGCCTATGAAAATGGTAGTAGGAAGGGAGTTTGATTTTCTCTCTCTCTTTCCCACCTTGCACTTTTATACTTCTTGGCCTGCCTTGTTGACTGTGGTTTCTGATCCCTACCTCCACTGTCAAAGGGGGAAGAGGAGGTAAAGTGGCAGTAAATGTCCCACCTAACTAACAACACTGTGGTATTAGTGCCTTCTAGTTATGGGTTTAAAGCTGACCATCTCCCAGAGGCACTTTAGTGGTTTGTTTGCAATTCCTTCCGTACTACTAGGGATTCCTCACTTGCAGTTCCCTTGAATAAGGCAAGTCCAGCTGATCATTAGCTACTTTCTTGACTTTCTAGGTAACTGGGAGTTTCCTTCTGTTTGGGGTTTTCAACTACTTAGACAGTTCTCTTGAATGAAACTTAGGTGGTCCTGTAGAGGCATTCTCTCCCAATGAACCATAGATGATCCATGAGAAACATTCAAGCATCATTTGTCCTGACCAACTCCAGTGGTCCAGGCCATCAACATAGCCATGTCTTCTTTGCTCAGCCATGTCTTTTACGTTTTCCACAAAAGATTCAGGAGCACAGTACACCTAGAACTGAAAACTGTAGAGAACAGTTTATTAGGTTCTTTAAATCCCTCATATCTTGACTTCAGGTGAAGGAGAAAGTAGCTCCCGCTCAACTTTTCCATTTAGGATAAAGAACTTATAGCACACCTCTAGCTGTCTCCAAAAAATTCTCTTAGAATCTTTAATCTCATCTCCTTTTATTTATTTTTGAAAGTGCATTAAGAGTTACAAACCTGAATTTCTAATAATCAAATTCAGCAAGGTTGCTGGATATAATAGCATTAAACAAACTTAATAGTGTTCTAGGTGGTTATCAGTAACCAAATATATAATATTTATAAGTGCAAAAAATATAATTTAGAAACTATTCACAATGGTAACAAAAATTACAAGGCCTCTAGAAATAAATTTACTCCATATAAGATGCTTACAGGAAGGCACAACATCGTAAAGTGAATTCCTCCAACATTATATATAAATGCAATAATGTTCCAAAATTTTTAATAACTACAATAAATGTTTCATGTCATTTAACAACAAATGAAAAATATATACAAAAGATTAAAGGGTGGGAGTTCTAAACAATTCCGAAGAAAAAAAAAATAGTGGGAAGCCTCGATGTACATGCATGGAAGACTTTTTTTTTTTTTCTTATTTTATTTATTTATTTATTTTAGAGACAGGTTTTCACTCTGTCTCCCAAGCTGCAGCCTTGACCTCCTGGGCTCAAGCAATCCTCCCACCTCTGCCTCCTGCATCATTAAAACTATAGGTGTGCACCACCATGCACAGCAAAGGAAAGTATCAACAGAGTAAACAGACAACCTATAGAATGGGAGAACATTTTGCAAACTATACCTCTGACAAAGGTCTAATATCTTGAATCTATAAGTAATGTGAACAAATTCACAAGAAAAAAAACTATTAAAAGGTGGGCAAAGGACATGAACAGACACTTTTCAAAAGAGGACGCCCATACTTGGTGTAACTCTCTCACTTATTTCTCTCTCTGTCTCTGTCTCTCTCTGTCTCACACACACACACACACACACACACACACACACACACACACACCCCACTCCCAAGAAGATGTTGCAGTATTTTCTAAAATTTCTGGCTCATAAAAGTAACCCAGAAGGTATACAAAAGTCAGACCCCTAGCTCTACTTCAGAACTGTGGAATCAGAATCTCCAGGGAAGGGGCCTCAGAACCTGTGTGTCGGCTGGACATGTGGCTCACATCTGTAATCCCAGCACTTTGGGAGGCAGAGGTGAGTGGATCACTTGAAGTCAGGAGTTCAAGACCAGCCTAGCCAACATGGTGAAATCCTGTCTCTACTAAAAATGCAATAATAAGCTGGGCATGGTGACATGTGCCTGTAATCTCAGCTACTCAGAAGTCTGAGCCAGGAAAATTGCTTGAACCCAGGAAGTGGAGGTTGCAGTGAGCCAACATCACGCCACTACACTCCAGCCTGGGCAATAGAATGAGACTCTATCTCAAAAAATAAAAAATAAAATAAAAGAACCTGCATGTTGAACAGCTGAATCTTAAAAGCAGGCAAGTTTGGGAACCAGGAAAGGAAACCACATCTGAGCTGGTTTGCTAGCACCTGACTTGAGCTCATGGGGCGATCTGAGCCAAAGAAGCTCAAGCTTAAGCCCAGTGTTATAATACTGATAGAATCATGTTCAAAGAAGCAAACAGACCAGAGGGAGAGTTTCACCCGTGTACCATGGCAGGGGAGCAGGAAAGGCGATAATAATATCTGTGCAAGGCACTAAAACAGCTCACAGAGGTGGAAGGCTGTGAAGACCACAAACCTCCTCTCCTATTTATCAGACTGCCCCCATTTTATTTTGTATTCATTGCTTCTGGCCTTCCTAAAAGGCTCTACCTCTCCCTAGGCCTCAAACCACCCACTTGACCAAAACCACTGGAGGAGTGGGGCAAGAAGAGGCAGGAAGAGAGAGGAATCGCTGGGTGTGTCATCTGTGCCGAAGTCATAACCACTTGGTGTTCTATCACTTCAGAAAGGTGGTGGTGTTAGAGGAATTTTCAGGTAACAACAGAGGCCTGTTGCTAGCCCTCAGGAGCAATGATTTGTCACTAGATCCCAAGCTACCTGGGGGCTGCGATCATGTCATATTAGTTCTTTTTCTTCTTTCCTGATCTCTATACATAGCAGGTATTCATTAGACAATTATTTAATACATGTTATGTCACTGGAGATTATAACAATTGTTATTGTAGTGGAAAGAATGAAAGAAATTACTAATGAAAACATTTTAAAAACGAATCAACTTATTTTGAGATTAAAATCTGATATTCTCAGCTGAGCATGGTGGCTCACACCTGTAATCCCAGCACTTTGGGAGGCCAAGGCAGGCAGATCACCTGAGGTTGGGAGTTCGAGACCAGACTGACCAACATGGAGAAACTCCATCTCTAAAATACAAAATTAGCCGGGCATGATGGTGGGCACCTGTAATCCCAGCTACTCAGGAGGCTGAGGTAGGAGAATCGCTGGAATCCGAGAGACAGAGGGTCCCATGAGCCGAGATGGTGCCATTGCACTCCAGCCTAAGCAACAAGAATGAAACTCCATCTCAAAAAAAAAAAAAAAAAAAAAAAAAAAAAATCTGATATTCTCAGTGACACAGTTTTCAAAACATAGAGTTTATGGCTCAAGATTATTTTGTTATTAGGAGAAATAAATTTAAAAGAACCTACAAGCTTGACGGCCCATATGTAATGAAATATACATTTTGTAAATCACTTCATTGTCAGTCTCTGCTTAGTCAACCTCATCTTGCCAGTAGTTAATGGCAAGTCTATTAACTCTACTAAGAAGTAATGATTTGAAAAATGAAGATTGATTGAGCTGCAGTATCTTCAGATATACCATTTATCATCACTAATTACACTTCTGACTTTGTAACCATTTCAAAGTAATTTATAGGAACTAAATTCATTACTCACAAAAACCAGTGACAGATGTCAAGGATAGAGGGTTACAGCCCAGCAGTTCTCACTAATCAGCATTTCCGTTCTCCAGCCTGCCTGTTGCTCAGTGTATGCCCAATCTCCATGATCTTAGGTAAGCATTATTCATAGTAAGTCTTAGAAAAAGAAATCTGAAGGCAGTGTTCAGCAAATCACCAACAACCTCTATCATTCAGCTCTTTCAAATAAAATATCAAAAGTAAGTTTATTTGCTTACTTCAGTTAGAAGAATTTTTCCCAAGGTATTATTAACGAAAGAAGTAACATTGCTCTGTTGAGTTAACTAAGTGGGCAGCTAAGCTCCCTGTTACATCATTAATGACCTATACAGTGAGATGTCCCTTTTAAGAGCCGCTGTTTAATTATTCCGAAAATGATTGTTTCTTTCTGTATCTTACATAGGATGCAATAATTGTCTTCAGGGGAACACTAAAGCATGTGGCTTTTTAATAGGCTAGAATCCAGTCTTTTGCCATTCCAGCCCTACTTCTGTGGACTCTACTTTGGTAGAGGTTTTAAAAAGTCGTGGCTTTATATATATATTACACCCTGAGCGTTGCTATTGTATGTGTTCAACTTGCCACTTAATAAGTCACCTTACCTCGATTGTCTCTGCTACATTAAATCAATTTGATATGCAAAGATGTCACAGGTTTGACCCAGTGAAATGTGAGTGTGTATGTGTGTAATTTTTTAATAATGTTTATTAGATTAAAGTGTATTTTTAAAAAGCACAAAATGTATAGAGGAAATCTAATTTTGTTCACAAGAATAGTACACATGAAAATATATCTCCCTACTACAGACAGAAGTAAGTCATGACATTTTTTTTTCAAGGATGGCATGGGGAAAAATTGTGCAAGAACAGTTAATCCCAGAGTAACTATCTCTGTAGGAACACTAGCAAGGTCAGTCTTAGTTATTCACTGCCAAATGTCAGTCTGGTTGCAAATAATAGATTAGTCTTATATGTTGAAGGTCTCCACGTATCTCTTTGTATCAAGGTTGTTCTCGACTCTGTGTAATCTAGGCTTCAAGAGCAGATGCCAAAGCAGTGCATGTCTCTTACAATCACTTCTGCTGAAAAGAGAATTCCCCCTTTTTTTAATGTGTCCCTAGAAAAAGGTTTTGGGTAATGCTGCTGACACCGTGATTTTGTATGTCTGGCCTCCAGAACTGTGAGAATAAATTTCTGTTGTTTTAAGTCACCAAGTTTTTGGTAATTTGTTACGGCAGTCCTAGGAAACTACGACAGGTCAGTAACAGTGTCTTTATAATAAAGTGTCTATAAGCATCATCTCCACCATCCGATAACTGAAGGCTCCTCTGAGGATGGCTACTTTATCAAGAATTTGTCCAAAAATTAAAAGTCACCTTCTCCTCTTAAGGATTCATTCTTT
>NW_016107960.1:516365-537858 GCF_001604975.1 Cebus imitator | reverse complement strand
GGGTTTCACCATGTTGACCAGGATGGTCTCGATCTCTTGACCTCGTGATCCACCCGCCTCTGCCTCCCAAAGTGCTGGGATTACAGGCGTGAGCCACCGCGCCCAGCCCAAGGATTCATTCTTAACTTCTCCTCTTTAGGATCAAACCTAAAATAAAATGTTTATATAACTTATGGGGAAAATTAAACTTCAGAGAAGGGTATCATTTAGGAGAGAGATGCATTAAAAGCCAGTCGCACCTGGGCCACTCACTATCTGCACCTAAGAAGTCAGCACAGAGAGGAGCATAAGCACATCTTAATCCTGACTGATGATAACTGTTCTTAACTCCTTTTCTCTGAGTCAAATATGAGGGCTATAACCACGGCACTTTTTGATGGATTTACAGGGCACTGAGGCGATAGCCATTTTTCAAATTCTAGATCCTTAACAAAATGAGAGTTTAAAAACCAAATCCAAAACAGCAAATTTCACAAGGGAGGGGAATGAGGCCTATGAGAGGCCACTGAGCATTAGGATGATTTAATCCATTTATCAGCCTTTAAGTAAACATTTTGACTCACCTGTGCTGTCCCCAAGCATGGTTTCCTCTAAAGTCCACTGGAATAATCAAATGTATTTCATGTTTTCCTAGCGTTACTTGATACACAGATGAAAAAAGAGCAAGGCTGTCAGGCAGGCAATGCATATGGTATCTCTGGAGTCCGTATCTTCCAATGCCTGATTTATGACATGGTTGCTTATACAAACATGTAGAACCGGAATTCACCTCTCCTTTAAATTCCTCTGGTCCTGTGTATCTTTTCATAAGGCTTTGTTTTATTCATTCATTTAACATGTGTCATGGGCTTCTATTTGTCAGTGAGCTAGACCTTAGAGCAAACAAGGCACACACTCTTCTCTTGAGGAGCTCACCATCTAGTGAGAGACACAGGCAGGGAACATAAAAAAATCACAGAGCTGGAGGGTGAGAGTCATACCAGAGATATGCACACAGTGCCAAGAAACAAAGAAGAAAGTGTGGCAAACAGAAGTGGAGGTCGTATCACAGAGGATACGTCAGCATCATTCAATGAGAAGCAGCTAAGGGTGCTCTAGCAGATGCAACAGCATGAGCAAAGATGTAGAGGCAAAGCGGGTAAGAGGGTCATGGCATATTCAGGAACTGGCAGAAAATTCTAGCTGGCTTTAGGTGCAGGTACAAAGTGTGGGGAGGGGAAGCCGGTGGCCATCTCTTTCCTGGTGGTCTCTGCATCAGTCCCCTCCACCCTGTTTCTGACTCAGATGAGAGCTTTACTATTCCCTGCCTGGACCTCCACATCAATCCCAACAAGCCTCAAGTCTTTCACACTGCCACCGGAGCGAGGTTTATAAAACGATTGTTGGATCACACGACTGTGCAATCCAAAGCCCATCAGTCCATTCCTAATGCCTCTAGAATCCAGGCCCAATTTGACCTGGCCATACCAAATCTCTACAGGCTTGTGTGTGTTTCCTAGGGCTGGCAAACCAAGTACCACAGTAAAACTGGGTGGCTTAAACAGTGTAAGTAATTGTTTCTTAGTTCCTGAGGCTGAAGCCCAGGCTCAAGTTATTGACAGGATTGGCTTCTTCTGAAAGTGCAGAGGGGGAAATCTATTTCAGACCTCCCTCCTGGGCTTGTAGATTGCCTCTTCTCCTGTGACCTAATTTCTTCTTCTTATAAGGACACCAGTCACATCAGATTAGGACACACCCTAATGACCTCATTTTAACTTAATGACCTCCTTAAAGACTCCGTATGCAAATACAGTCACATTCGGAGGTACTGGGGGTCAAGACTTAAACATGTGAATTTGGAAAGATGGGGGCATGATTTAGTCCCTACCAACGCTCACCTTCTACCACTGCCCTCACTCAGTCCTTCACTGTTTGAGTCAATGCCACTCACACTTCCCAAAACACAGCCTATCAAGCCCTTATCACACCTTGCTGAGGGGCAGTAAAATGTAACAGTTAACAGCACTAACTCTAGAACAAAACTCCTGCTTCGAATCCTGGATCCGCCATTCAATTGTTGTGTGACTTTGAATTTATCATGTAACCTTTCTAATCTCAGTTTTTTCTCATTTGTGCAATGGCAACTATACTAACTACGTAAATTTATAAAGACAAAATTAGGAGCTGGGTGCGGTGGCTCACGCCTGTAATCCCAGCACTTTGGGAGGCCAAGGTGGGTGGATCACGAGGTCAGGAGTTTGAGACCAGTCTGGCCAACATGGTGAAACCCCGTCTCTATAAAAATGCAAAAATTAGTTAGGTATGGTGATACACACCTGTAATCCCAGCTACTCAGGAGGTTGAGGTAAGAGAATCGCTTGAACCCGGGAGGCAGAGGTTGCAGTGAGCCAAGATCCACCACTGCACTCCAGCCTGGGTGACAAAGCAAGACTCCATACCAAAAAAAAGAAAAGAAAAGATAAAATTAGGAAATATGTGTAAAGCACTTAAAACAGTATCTGGCATGTGGTAAATACTGCTTAAGTATTAGTTATTCTAATTATTGTCTTCCAGTTAATCCTTATTCGTCATGAATGATTGGGTCAAACATAGCTTCTGTAAAGCCTTCTCCGACCTCACACCCTGCTTCACGTTCTCACTGGACCATCACACCAGTTAATGTATGTATGTTGCCTCTCCCGCTAGTCTGTGACTCCTTGAAACCAGAAACCTCTCTTCTTAAATATGAAAAGTTGTCTCTAGAAACGGATAGCCCAGCTCCACAGCTAACACTAACAAGCACTACTGTGTATCTTTCAGCAATTTAATCTAATCTTTCTAATCCTTGATTTTCTCATCTATAAAATGGACATAAGACTAATACCTACTTCATTCGGGCGTTTCTGAAGATTAAATAGTGGACCTGTGAAGGATATATCTGTTACAGAGTAAGGACCGGTGATTATTAGCTATTATCTGTTATAAACTTTCCACATCCAGTATTTAGCATTCTTCTGAGCAATGAAAAGGTGCACAATAATGTTTAGTTGAATGTAATCAGAAAGACTTGAACAGAGTTGAAATAGGCTGAAACCAGATTGGTAAGGACTGAAAGTGGTCCAAGAAAAAAATGAAGGGATGGATGGAGAAAGAGGTAAAAACTGTAGAGAAATTTGCAAACTTGAATATGCTGACTGGACACAGAGAACAAAAGAAGGAGGGGGTCAAAAGCGACTTCAGTGATCTCAATCAGTAGACGTACGGTAATGTCATTGCTCATGGCAAGAAACATAGGAAGGAAAGCAAATCTGCATGGAAAGATAAAGAATTCCCTATAGAGCTTTCCAAACATTCCAGTTTCAGTTGTTTTGAATTTGAGGTGCCAGTGAGATAGCAAAGTGTAAATGTCCACTGGGTATGGAAAGTGAGGTTACGCTCTGGTAGGGAGAATTGTATTGGAGCTGGAGGAAGATTGCCTTCAGAGGGAGATCGGAAGACGAGGAGAATACTGAAGCCCTTGGCTTCCTGCTCTTTTCATCACACCTGCTGCTGACCCTGTCTCCAGTATGAGCCTCGAACATTTTCTTTTTTTTTAAATTTATTTTATTGCATTTTAGGTTTTGGGGTACATGTGAAGAACATGCAAGATTGTTGCATAGGTACACACGTGGCAGTGTGATTTGCTGCCTTCCTCCCCATCACCTATATCTGGCATCTCTCCCCATGTTATCTCTCCCCAACTCCCCACCCCCCACCGATCCTCCCCTATTTCCCCCCAACAGACCCCAGTGTGTAGTGCTCCCCTCCCTGTGTCCATGTGTTCTCATTGTCGAACATTTTCATAATCAGAGTCAAGGATCCTGCACAACACATCAAAGTGAAAGAAAAATTTATTTCTTTCTAGATCTGTACCCATTCATCCGCATTGCCATAATAAAGCTTCCATGCCTTCTAGATTTGAATCATGGCCAGAATATTAACCTGAGAAATACAGGAGACACACGGCCTAAAAATTTGCTATCAGGAAGCTAGTGACTTTACCTGTGTGGGCAGTATATTTGAGAAATTAAAATAAGTTTCTTTTTTAGATGCCCTATACCTAATTTATTTTTGAAAGACCTCATTTAAAATCCACTCTCTTAATTTATCGAGAGTCAGAGGAATCACATGAATGAATTAGCTTACTGCACCACTGCCGCTGAAAGTATAGAGGTGGGGATAGAGAGGTGAACAAAGTGGCCAAACCAAAGCACTCTTGGTTTTACTTTAATAATAAGCTGGATTAGGTAGAGCATAACTTGGAAATAAAATCCCATGAAGAGAGCTGAGAAGTGAATCCATGAGCAGATTGAGGGGACTTTCCTCAAGCCATCTGTGTATAGTCTAAGCCAATCTGACCCTCCTCACTGACAGCACCTCCCTTCCCTCATCTTCCTGGTGCTCCCTCTCAGGAGAGGTGAAAGGAAGTGGACCAAGGCTGGATTGCCCCAATATTGTTTTCTTTGCTTCCAATGTCTTTCTCGTTTATTTTTATTTTTTATTTTTTTGAGACAGAGTCTCACTATGTCACCCAGGCTGGAGTGCAGTGGCATGCTCTTGGCTCACTGCAACCTCTGCCTCCCAGGTTCAAGTGATTCTCCTGCCTCAGCCTCCCCAGTAGCTGGGATTACAGGCATATGCCACAACACCCAGCTGATTTTTGTGTTTTTAGTAGAGACATGGTTTCACCATGTTGGCCAGTCTGGAACTCCTGACCTCAAGTGGTCTGCTGGACTCAGCCTCCCAAAGTGCTGGGATTATAGGTGTGAGCCACCGTGCCCAGCCCCAATGTCTTTTTCAAAATTAATGTTCTATTATGGTGTTATCTTGTTAGAAATGGGGGATATACTCATCAGAAAACACAGCAAAAATAAAATAAATTTCTTAACATTCATAATCCTATATACCCAAAGATATCCAATGTAAACTCTTTGTTTTATAGGCTTTGTTTTTCTTATAAAGATCTAGGCAGATATGTATAGACCTAGATCTAAATAATAAATTATAGCTGTAGATATAGATGTATTTATAGATATAATTACATTTATCAATATAGACATAGCTATGTTTATAGATACAGATACCTGTACAATCTGTACATTTCCAGGGCTAACTCATGCAGCAGCAGAGGGTGCTTAGGGTAACAGCACTTTATTGGGTGGATGGGGCATATTTTGACCCATAATCTGCCTTTTTCATTAAGACACACTTTGTTTAATACCAAATTATTTCTAAATTCTTGGTCGTTTGCCACCACTCCCAGTCCAGCTTTTCCCTCCCCAGCTAGAGTCCATCTTAGCTGTGACCTCTCCAGTGAACCCAGCTCTTCTGTGGGTAACCCAGTCCAGAGAGTCCTCAGATTTTCCTACCACAGAGAACTGGCTGCTCCTGTCATGTCTGGGATGAAGGGAACAAGGCCTGCTAATTTCAAGCCAGCACTTTCAAACAGCAGCTCTGGTTTCCTCTTGCCCTCTCGTGCACTGCATGATCCTTGAATGTGTTTTCCAATAGCAAAGATTCTTTCCAAAATAAGGCTGAGTGGAGTCTTAGATGTAATGATGCTAATACTAACAATACACTGAACATTTGGTGTTATCTATAAAGCTGAGGGATTTATAAGTAACCCTTAAAGCAACTTCTTAAAGCAAACATTGCTATTATCCCCAGTTTGCAGATAAGAAAACCAAAACGTAACGATGGAAAGTTTAATTCAAACCCAGGAGTGCCTGACTCCCTAACATGGATCATACTACACTGCTCTGTCTACGGGAGTGTCTCGCAGGAGATTTAGCAAACGCCCACGACATGGACTCTAAGTGTGAAACTCCTCTTTCCCCAGGCTTCAGTTCTTTTTGGCTGAGCAAGGGCAAGGTCTGCAGCTATGCAGGAGCATCTTGGTGAAGGGAGGTAGGACCCCCACTGAGCAATCATGCATCTACCACAAAAGTGCTGGTGGTGCCGGCTGAGTAGTGATCATCATTTGAATGATAGAAATTCTGTGTACCTGTTGGTTTGGGTAATCCTTTTCAGAGTGCTGAATGCCAGGCTTGGCACTGAACCAGATGGGGCTTTACCTAGGCTAGCTTGACTCAGGGCACTCTTTCCCCAAAGAGCATTCCTCTAGGGAAGACTTAGCAAGTACACTGAAAAACCC
Source organism: Cebus imitator (assembly GCF_001604975.1). Taxonomy (NCBI): domain Eukaryota; kingdom Metazoa; phylum Chordata; class Mammalia; order Primates; family Cebidae; genus Cebus; species Cebus imitator. The sequence goes on along the minus strand of NW_016107960.1, from coordinate 531,686 downwards.
CCAGGTCAGGCCTGTTTGTATATATAATTTACCACTGCCAAAATAAACTGATTTGGAATGAAGAGCTTCCTATTTCTATAGATCATTTTCCTTTGTTGAGATCATCTGAAGCTCCATTTTTATTAACTTCTATGAACACCTTCTTTGCTCCTCTTCTCCTGTCAACAGATTGTTGACAGATTGATATTGGCCCTGCTTGTTCCATGTATGAGTAAATGTGAACCTTGTTCTCTTAAATCCTAGTTTGATAAGAACAGGAAACAAAAAAAGAAAGTTAATAAAAAGTGCAAGTCCTGGGTAGGTTAGCAATGCAGAATCCAAAATAGAATATGGAATAAAGTATTCAAGAAATTAGCACATTTGTATCTCATCATACAAATCTTATCACTTGCCCCCAAATTTTTAAATAATGAGCCCATGAAGGAGATCCTAGATTTAACTGCAAGATCCAATTATAAGGATAGATATTAGGACATAGTTACCCAAGTGATGGCCTTAAAGGGAGAGGTTGTAGAAGCACAGATTCCAGCTGACACATGGAAACCTCCTTTTTCCCCATGTTACAGTCCTATGCAAACTGCTTCAGCAACCCACAGGGATAAGCTTTGTTCAGGGAAGGAATACCTTTTCTACTACAGCTGAAGGTGTGGAGGTAGGGATAGTGAGAAGTCAGATATTTCATAAAAAAGAGTCTTTGGATTTCAGAGATATCATACATGACGATTTTAATTTTTCCTATCAAATAAGGGGCAGAAGAGATGGGAAGGTTAGCTTCAAGAGAGTAGTGAAAGTCTGGGCCCTGTAGAGAAGGAGCGAAGGATCTGAAAAGGGCAACTTTTTAGAAGACACAGAGCACTCTGAGGACTAGTCTGGATTTGGAGACCCTGAATGTACAGGGACAGCAATGAATAGTAGAGTGACATTCAAAAATAAGAGATAGCAGAGAATCAGGCTGATCCACTTTTGGACGTTGGAGAGACAGGTGTAGCAGAAAGACAGTGGTTCAAGTGATGTAGCCTATATTTTGTTTGGATAAGGAAGGAAACAAGCCACAGGTGAGGATATTCAATGGAAAGAGAAAGAAGCATTTGAAGGGTGGGTATATTGAAATGGAATGAGGTTGAATAACAAACACATTGGGAATATGACAGTCAGAGAACAGAAAGGATAGAAAGTTGGTTAACAATTGATAAAGGAGAGCTTATGATATCGGAGAAGGTGAAACTCCTGTTGGTAAGACCAAGGTTGGACATATCAAGGAGAATGGACGACTGAGACAGAGAGAGCATAAATGGTTACAGATACCAGAATCTTGAGAGACTAGTTTATTGAAAACGTAGACCAGCAAGATTTGAAGGCACCTATAATGATGGCAATACTTTCTTTCTTCTAGTAACATTGTATCATTATTTTATTGCATGTCTTCTTGTTATAAGCCATTTCCAAATCTTGTGGAGCAAGGAAGAAAACAAATAAAATAGGTAGAGAGCCAGCGAGATGAACAAAATATAAAAGTCATCACTAGATATAGGAAGTGACCAAAACTATGTGAAATAGTTGAGGAACCTTAATTTCTTAATATTTTGGGGATTTACAAATCTGCTTTTCTGGGCTATGGATTCATCGAAGGGAGCTCTAAGACTTATCATCTGTGCATCCTATTACAGTTCTGAGCACAGCTGCCTACACAAAGCTGTTGTTCAATAAAACTTCATTTGTGGAATTAATAGTTTGCAAATGGTTCTAATGCATCCTTACATGTACATATACTTTATTTATTTATTTATTTATTTATTTTGAGACAGAGTCTCGCTCTATCATCCAGGCTGGAATGCAACAGCACTATCTCAGTTCACTGCAACATCTGTGTCTCAGGCTCAAGTGATTCTCCCACCTCAGCTTCCTGAGTAGCTGAGGCCAAAGGCATGAGCCACCACACCCAGCTCATTTTTGTATTTTTGTAGAGACATGATCTCCCTATGTTGCCTAGTCTGTTGGTATTACAGGCGTGAGCCACCAGGCCCAGCCATACTGTTTTGATAAATACTTATATTAATGCTCAAGTGTTCACATAATGATTTCTACGTGTGCAGCTGTAGCCCACTTGCATCGTTAGAGGGTTGCAAATGGTGAAGAGAGCGGGTGTGGATGCTGTTGAAGACAGAAGATCTCCTATAGCTTCTAGATTCCCCCCACCCCTCGAGTACAGGGCTCAAAACTTAATAAATGCCAATGCGTCCAAGATTAGAAAGATGACTTTCCGCCTTACAAAGATTCTGCTTCTAACCAACCAGACATTAAGAAGCAATGAGTATCAGTATTACCAGGAGCACAAGCTCAACCAAGCATCTTCTGTATTGCCCACAGACTCAGGCTCAGACAATGCCTTGTTTTGTTTTGTTTTGTTTCGTTTTGTTTTGTTTGTTTTGTTTTTTGTCTTAAGGTTAACCTACCATGAGCCAGGCATAGTGGCTAAGCCTGTAATCCCAACACTTTGGAAGGCTGAGGCAGGTGAACTGCTTGATCTTAGGATTTTGCGACCAGCCCAGGAAACATGGTGAAACCCTGTCTCTACAAAAAAAAAAATACAAAAATTAGCCAGGTATTGTGGCACATGCCTGTGGTCTCAGCTGCTCCAGAGGCTGAGGTGGAAGAATCCCTTGAACCCGGGAAGTGATGACAGTGCGGTAAACTGTGATCATGCCAGTGCACTCCAGCCTGGGCGACAAAGTGAGAGACCCTGTTTAAAAAAAAGGAAGCGGGGGGCAGAGTTGATTAACCTACTGTGTATCTTTTTCTTTTGAATTATTTTATAAGTAAATAAATAAATTCCCAGTTGGGAGGTATTTACTATATTGCAGGATAATATGTTCCAAATGCTGGTGATTTCAAATCCAGTAATGTGGTTTTGATACCATTCCACTGACTTTCTGTTCCCAACCAATCTGTGAAATTGTTGGTGGGTCAGGAATGCTTCAAGTCAGCGAAGGGACATTATGACAAAAAGGCAAAATTCTTATAAACACTGGAAGGACAGTCCTGAACTGGGCTGGGCCTGGCCAGGCAGTCTTTCCCTCCATGAGCGCTGTGTTTAGAAGCAGCAGAACTGAAGAAGCAGGGTATGAGAAAGGCCCGAAGCAGTGCACCAGGGTCTATAGCTTGTCAATGCACATTTTTTGGTGACCATCTGGGGATTAAATTAACATATTTAAAGTTCAAAAGGGAATAGAAATTCATTACCAGAAAGGGAGAGGTCATTTTTTTCCTGGATCACTCCCAAACAGAAAATTGTGAACAGGATTTGTTGCAATAAAAACCCAAAGGGATTGGTATTTTCCTTCAACAAAGCCAGCAGATGTTTTCATTCTTTTTAGAGCCAACTCTCGATTAATCAGCACTTGGTTGTTCAGTTTTCAGTTACTCAGGTTTGCTTCTCTTTTTCATGTCCTCAAGCCTGAAAATAACCGCTCTCTAGTCAGTAGCTGAAAGATTCTACAGTGTGTTAGACTATCTACTATCAGTTGGACAGAGCAGAATGACAAATGAAGAGAAAATAAGGTTTCCTTTCTTATTTATCAGCATTCTGGCCTCCTTCATTCACACCTTCTCATTTTTCCTCTTTACCATCATCTCCCACCATCTCCTTCATGCCAGCATGCGGGCAGGTCCCTGGAGCCTCACTGCCCTCCTGTCCTCTCCCCAGCACACATAGCCTTCCCAAGATACCTCACAAGCACTTCCTCCTCAGGTGGCATGACATGGGATAATTAGGAATTTAGGGCAGGTCCAAGAATTTTTAAAATGCTGAATAACACTTCAGTGAATAACCACTGCACACCTCATTTATGGAAGTAATTTTCTGTTTTTCAATTTAAAGATTTTTTAAAATTTAGCATCAAACACAAGGTTGCCATTTGATTGTAGTATTAGATTTAAAAAACTCTGAATGGCAAGTTCATGGGCCTTTGAATGAGCCCATCTTATAATCTCTGCCTCCCACATAAGAGAGAAGAAAGAAATGTGTGCTGTGCCTGCCAAGCCCTTTTATATCACTATTTTATTTAATTTTCTCAACAATACGCTGGGATCTCAAGAGCTCCATTATATAGATGAAGAAACTAAAATCTGAAGAGATTAAGTAACTCGTCGAAGGTCATGCAGCCGATAAGCGTCATCAGCCACCATTTAAGCTCGGGTCTGTCTGGCACCAAAAGTTGTGCCATAACTTTACTGCCTAATTCAAGAGAGGACATGTGACAATTTTCAATATAGTCCAACCTGATTTATTTGCAAGTATATTATCCTTTTTTCAGTGACTGTGGATCTTAGAGGCCATCCAGTTGATAAGCTCTTGAACTGATGATATCAGTACCAATTTCAAAAGGAAACTTGGAATAAATAGAGAAAAGTGAAATGTGCATGGGTGTTACATTAGTCAGGGTTCTCTAGAGGGACAGAACTAATAGAATAGACATATATGTAAAGGGGAGTTTATTAAGGAGTATTGACTCACACAATCACAAGGTAAGATCACACAATAGGCTGTCTGCAAGATGAGGACCAAGGAAGCCAGTCTGAGTCCCAAAACCTCAAAAGCAGGGAAGCTGACAGTGTAGCTAGCCTTCAGTCTGTAGTCAAAGTTCTGAGTCCCGAAGCTGAAGAACTTGGAGTCCAATGTTCGAGGGCAGGAGGGAACCGGCACAGGAGAAAGATGGAGGCCAGAAGACTCAGCCAGTCTAGCCTTTCCATGATCTTCTGCTTGCTTTTATTCTGGCCCACCTGGCAGCTGATTAGATTGTGCCCACCCAGATTGAGGGTGAGTCTGTCTTTCCCAGTCCACTAACTCAAATGTTAATCTCCTTTGGCAACACCCTCACAAACACACCCATGAACAACACTTCACATCCTCCAATCCAGTCAAGCTGACAATATTAACTATCGCAGGGGTGTTTATGTTTGACTATCAGAGCTAAAGTGGATATTGCCTGACATCCAGAAGTGAAAAAGCAGTGGGATTTTTTTGTTTTCTGTTTGTTTGTTTTTTTGTTTGCTGGCCTGAAGCATGGATAATTACAAGCAGAATTTATGACTGAGCCCAGGGTCACAGATGTTAGGGGTGATAACTATAATGATCTCATGGAAAGTTAGAGATGAAAGGGATGTTAAAAAACAGCTGGTTAACCCTATCATTGTGCAAAGGGGAAACAGAGGACCAGAGGTGTTGTGACTTGTGATGTCTCTCAGACCATCTTCTGAGTAATTAAGAGTTGAACTGAATGAGGAAGTTGAAGACAAGAGCGATTAAATTAACTGCCCACACCTACAAGGCTAAGCCCTGCTCACTCAGCCTGGACCAGGTCTCCTTGTATTCTTGCTCATTTATTCCTTCATTTATCTGTTTGCTTGCTTAAGATACCAGTGGTTAGGTGCATATTCTGCTTATCAGACACTTTGATAAACAAGTTTATTGGGATTATCTCACTTAATCATCACCACAACTCAATGAAGTAAGCAACATTATTATTCTAATTTAAGAAGGGAGGAAATTAATTCTTAAAAGGGTTAGGTAACTTGTCCAAGGTCAAAATTAAATAGCAGAGTCAGCAGCAAACCCAGGTGTATCGACCTTATCCAGAGCTCTGAATTCTTGCAGTATTTCAGAGAGAGATGGAGGGTAAGCTGTTATCACATACATTTTTTTTCCTGAAGAATTGAGATCTTCAATTGGTGTCAGTAGTCTCCCCCGGAGCCCACAGAAAGTGGGAAAGCCACAGCCAGATTCAGGTTCTCACAGCCCTCCGCTCAGAGCTCTTCCCTCATGTCTTGGGCTAGAGGTCCACATTTTTTATACCAATATCTTAAAAGTCTCACCCAGGCAAAGTAGCTTCCATGGACAGCCTCTGCTTTTACCCCTAAGACAACCTGAAACCATTCTCAGCCATTCAGTAAGTCCCTCCAAAAGGTCCTACCTCACAACACAATGAAAAACCTCAATCTTTTACTGAAGACTCTGAAGAAAACCAGAAAATCCCCCTCCACAGAGTAGAACTCATCAGGACGTAAAACATTCTTATTTTTTCCTGGAGGATTTAACCGGCTTCTAGCTGATTCTTCTATTTTCTCCCCCTGCCTCAGGTACACCTACCAACCTTTTCTAGTGGAGCAGTTCAACTCTAGCCTTGCCCACGACCCCTTCAACTCCCCCACCAGTAACATGAAAGCCTAGCAGTCAGCTAAACAGTACGAAGCCTGTCTCCAGAGATTCAGTTCCTGTCACTGCGAAAGCCTTACCTGATCGACCCTTAAATCCACTGTTGTTGCCCCAACAACCACCCTACATGTGTCACCCCTTTTCTAACCCCCTTTCTCTCTCCACATTCTCCTCAAGGAGGAGGAAAAGGAGTCAAGGAAGTGATTCATACATCCCTTCCCCCACCACACTCTGCTCCTAAACACACACAAACACACACACATGCACACTCACACACACTTTCACTCTAGGGATACCTAGCCTTTAGAGAAATTTGAAGTTGTTTCTCCAGCTAAGCATTTTTTTGTGTTGCCTGATCACAAATAAACTAGATTTTAATGTTAAAAACTAGAAAATGAAACAAAGCATGAAAAACAATACCCTACATTCCAGAAACTGAAAAATTCTTTTTTTAACTCTGGGAACAAAGAATAGGTCAAATCAGAAACTGAAAAATGCAGACAATAAAACACAACATAGCAGAGTCTATGGAATATAATTAAAGCAATGATAAGAGGAAATTTTATATTTATCTGGTTAAAAGAAAAAGTTTAGACAAAACAAATTTAACAGAGTTTATTCAAGCGTTAAGTGATTCATGAATCAGGAACACTCAAAACCAGAAGAGATTCAGAGAGCTCCACTGAACTTGCGTGAGCTGCAGGCCTTCAAAGTAATCAAATTACTTGATTGGCTATAGCTCAGCATTTGTCTTATTTGGGTATGATCCAGTGGAAAGTCTCTACTTAGAAGCAGGTTGGCAGTTTCTGACTGGTTGAGTGTAACTTTCATTTTACTGTTTACATGGATTTTGGTTTGTCTACATAGGAACCCAAGGTGCTGGAGTCATCTCAACCTAATGGCGTCCCAATTAACTGTTTTAACAATACTAATAAATAAGAAAGAAGCATATAATTCAAAAATTTAGAAAATGAACTATAAAAGAAACCCAAGAAAAGAGTAAATGAAAATAAAAGCATGAGTCAATTAATTATAAAACCAAAAGTATTATACAATCAATAAATAAAACCAAGATCAAGAAAAACAATAAAAGAGATAGCCCATTATCTAGTCTTTTGTTTTGTTTTGTTTTCTGAGACAGCCCCATTAGCTAGTCTTATCAAAAACAAAATAGAGGCTGGCATGGTGGCTCATGACTGCAATCCCAACACTTTGGGGGCCAAGGTGGGAGGATCACCTGAGGTCAGGTATTTGAGACCAGCCTGGCTAACATGGTGAAACCCCATCTCTATTAAAAATATGAAAATTAGCCGGGCATGAAGAATTGCTTGAACCCAGGAGGTGGAGGTTGCAGTGAGCCAAGATTGCACCACTGCACTCCAGCCTGAGAGACAGTGAGATCCTGTCTCCAAAAAAAAGGAAATCCTATCCAAAGGAATCAGACAAGAGAAAGAAAGGAAAAGAAGTCAAATTATCTCTCTTTGTGGATGATATGACTCTATATCTAGAAAACCCTGAAAAGTCTGTCAAAAGGCTCCTGGAACTGATAAATGACTTCAGTAAAGTTTCAGGATATGAAATCGATGAACAAAAATCAGTAGTATTTCTAAACACCAATCACATTCAAGCTGAGGGCCAAATCAAAAACATAATTCCATTTACAATAGCCACAAAAAATAAAATACCCCAGAATATATCTAACCAAGGAGGTGAAAGATTCCCATAAGGAGAACTGTAAAACACTGCTCAAAGGAATCATAAATGACACACAAAAAAATTGATAAATACCTCATGTTCATGGTTTGGAAGAATCCATATCATTAAAATAGTCATACAGCAATCTACAAATTCAATGCTATTCCTAGCAAGCTAACAATGTCATTCTTCACAGAAATAGAAAATACTATTCTAAAATTCATACGAAACCAAAAAAGAGCCCAAATAGCCAACACGATCCCAAGCAGAAAGAACAAAGCTGGAGGCATCATGTTACCTGACTTCAAACTATACTACTGGGCTACAGTAACCAAAACAGCATGGTACTGATATAAAACACACACAGAAACCAATGGAACAGAATAGAAAACTCAGAAAGAAAGCCACATACCTACAGCCATCTGATCTTCAACGAAGTCAACAAAAATAAGCAGTAGGGAAAGGACTTCCTATACTAACCATATGCAGAAGAATGAAATCAGACTCCTGCATTTTACCACACACGAAAATTAACTAAAGATAGACTAAAGATTTAAATGTAAGATCTCAAACTATAAGAATCTTAGAAGAAAAGCTAGAAAACACCATTCTGGACATTGGCCTTAGGAAAATATTTATGACTAACTCCTCAAAAACAATTGCAGCATAACCAAAAATTGACAAGTCGGATTCAATTAAACTAAAGAGATTCTCCATAGCAAAATAAACTATCAACAGAGTGAGCAGACAACCTACAGAATGAGAGAAAATAATTTGTAAACTAAACATCTGACAAAGGTCTAATATCCAGAATCTATAAGGAACTGAAACAATTGAATAAGCAAAAAACAAATAACCCCATTAAAAAATGGACAAGCATCTACTATAAAGACACATGCACACATATGTTTATTGCAGCACTATTCACAAGAGCAAAGACTTGGAACTAACCCAAATGCCCATCAATGATACACTGGATAAAGAAAATGTGGCACATATACACCATGGAATACTATTATAATGAGTTTATGTCCTTTGCAGGGACATGGATGAAGCTGGAAACCATCATTCTCAGCAAACTAACACAGGAACAGAAAACCAAACACCACATGTTCTCACTCATATGTGGGGGCTGAACAATGAGAACATATGGGCAAAGGGAGGGAAACATCACACACCGGGGCCTGTTGAAGTGGGAGACTAGAGGAGGGATAACATTAGGAGAAATACCTAATGTAGATGATGGGTTGATGGGTGCAGCAAACCACCATGGAACATGTATACCTATGTAACAAACCTGCATGTTCTGCACATGTAACCCAGAACTTAAAGTATAATAATATAAATAAATAAATAAACAAAAATAAAATGGGTAAACAACATGAACAGACACGTCTCAAAAGAAGACATAGAAGTGGCCAGGTGAGGTGGCTCATGCCTGTAAGTCCAGCACTTTGGGAGGCTGAGGCAGGTGGATCACTTGAGGTCAGGAGTTCAAGACCAACCTGGCCTAGACGGTAAAACCCCATCTCCACTAAAAATACAAAAAATTAGCCAGGCATGGTGGCAGGCACCTGTAGTCCCAGCAACTCGGGAGGCTGAGGCAGAATTGCTTGAACCCAGGAGGCAAAGGTTGCAGTTAGCCAAGATCCTGCCATTACACTCCAGCCTGGGAGGACAGAACGAGACTCCATCTCAAAGAGAAAAAAAAAAAAAAAGAAAAAGAAAAAGTAAAACACATAGAAGCAGCTAAGAAACACATGAAAAAATGTTCAACATCCCTAATCATCAGGGAAATGCAAATCAAAACCACAATGAGATATCATCTCACAACACTCAGAATGACTTAAATAAAAAGTCAAGAAACAACAGATGTTGGTAAGGCTGCAGAGAAAAGGAAATGTTTATACACTACTGTTGGGAATGTAGGTTAGTTCATCCACTTGGAAAGCAGTTTAGAGATTTCTCAAAGAACTGAAAACAGAATCACCATTTGACACAACAATTCCATTACTGAGTATATATCCAAAGGAAAATAAATTTTTCTACCAAAAAGACACATGTACCTATATGTTCATCATGGCACTATTCACAATAGCAAAGACATGGCTCAACCCAGGTGCCCATCCATGATGGATTAAAGGAAATGTGGTACATCTACATCATGAAATACAATGCAGTCATAAAAAAGAACTAAACCATGTCCTTTTCAGCAACATGGATGCAGCTAGAGGCCATTATCCTAAATGAATTAACTCAGGAATAGAAAACCAAGCACTGCATGTTCTCACTTATAAGTGAGAGCTAAACATTGGATACTCATGGACATAGACAGCAACAATAGAAACTGAGGACTACTAAAGGGGGGGCAGGGACAGAAGTTGAAAAACTACCTACTGGGTATAATGTTTGGCACATGGGTGATGGTATCATTCATACCCCAACCTCAGCATCAGGCACTATATCCAGGTAACAAACTTGCACATGCACCCCTGAATCAAACATAAAAGTTGAAAAAAAAATAGAGAACAAAATAAAGCAAGCAAAAATATATTTAAGAACAAATGAATGGAAAATAATCACACTACAAAAGCAATACAAAAGATAATAAACTCAACCCTAGGCCAGTAGAAATAAAAATCTGGATCAATTGTATCATTTTCCAGAATTGACTTCCAAAGAAAGAGGAAACAAATCAAAGAGACCAATTTCTAAAAAAAAAAAAAATAGGAATACATGTGAGCTACTCCCTAAAACATCCTTTTACTCTTATGGTGCTTTTTTTCCTATTCAGATGAGTTTAAATAGTATTGGGGTTATCTGTTCCATGATAGTTTAGTAAAAATCAGTGATAAAGCCTAATCTGTATATTATATCCTTTAGGGAATCAAATTATTATAAAAATAACATTATAAATCAGTGTGGAGGAAAATGAAAATTATTTAAGAAATAGTGTAGGGAGAACTGGGTAGTCACTTGAGGAAAAAAAAATTCAGTCAATGCCTTGCTTGTTACATTAAAAATATGTTTAAGAGGAATCAAATATTAAATGTAAAAACTATCATAAAACACTAAAGTAAATTATAAAATGTTTTTATAATCTCAGAGCATTAATTGCTTCACTATGAAACAAAACCTAGAATCTATTTTTAACTAAATACATAAAAATCAGAAAAATCAGAATACATAAAAGTCAAAATTTTTATATAAAATATACCATAAATAAGAGGAATAGAAAAATTATTAACTGGGTAAAAATACTGATCAAAACATAACAAACAAAGGGCCAATTTTCTTAATATTAATATTTAAATAGCTCCTAAAAAATCAATTTTTAAAAATCCAAATACCTATCAGAAAAACAAAAACACAGTTCCAAAAAAGTAAATACATGTGGCTCTTAAACACATATCATTCATAATGAGAAAAGTGTAGATTTAGTCCAGGCACAGTGGCTCACACCTATTAATCCCAGCACTTTGGGAGGTCAAAGAGGGAAGATCACCTGAGTTCAGAAGGTCGAGAATAACATGACAAACACTATGAAAGCCTGTCTCTGCTAAAAATATAAAAGTTAGCTGGGCGTGGTGGCAGTGGCATGTAATTCCAGCTACTTGGGAGGCTGAGGCAGAATTGCTTGAATGTGGGAGGCAGTTCAAGAATTGCTTGAACCTGGGAGGCGGAGGCTGCAGCGGGCTGAGATTGTACCACTGCATTCCAGCCTGGGCTAGAGAGTCAGACTCCATCTCAAAATAAATAAATAAATAAATAAATAAATAAATAAATAAATAAATAAATAGAAAAAGGAAGATGTAGATTTAAACTATCAAATCTGCTATAAAATTGGCTATTTTTCTTTCTTTACCTATCAAATTGGTTGTTGTGAGTTTGTGGGGAAATATGCAGTCTGTAATACATTTTTGGGTGGAATGGTAAATTAGTGCAACTTCTTTGGATGGCAATTCATGAATAACAACAAAAATTGAAATAAGGCCGGGCACGGTGGCTCACACCTGTAATCCCAGTACTTTAGGAAACCAAGGCAGGTGGCTCACTTGAGGTCTGGTGTTCAAGATCAGCCCGGTCCACATGGTGAAACCTCATTTTTACCACAAAATACAAAAATTAGCTGGGCATGGTGGTGAGTGTCTTTAGTCCCAGCTACTTGGGAAGCTGAGGCAGGAGGATCTCTCAAATTTGGGAGGCAGAGGTTGCAGTGAGCCAAGATCCCACCACTATTTTCCAGTCTGGGCAACAGAGTGAGATCCTGTCTCAAAAACAAAACAAAAAAGAAATTGAAATGAATGTCCACATCTAGATTATGTTTAGACATGTGAAATTGACACTGACAGTTCATTTTAATAGGAAAATCCTGGTAATAACCTAGATATCCATCATGAGGGAACTAGTTAAATAAAGCATGGAATATCCAACTATGGGATACTATGGAATCGTTAAAAGAGTAGAAGGCCCCCTAATCTGTCAGATGTGGAGTAAGCTCTGAAGAATATTGTGTTAAGTGGGAAAAGTAAAGAGGAGTAGGATGTGTAAAATGCTACACCTTTGTGGGATTTTCTAAACCCACAAATTTAAAACTAACATATTGAATAAGTATAACTCATGGAGTGAAATCACAAAGCAACTTGTTTGTGTCCCATTGGCCCACTAAAATGTACTCAGTGGGGAAAGTCTTCTGATTCTGAATGAAAATTCAGAACGTTTCATAACTTTTCTAATCACTTGAGAAATATACACTTTTATATCACTTTAGATCACCAACTTCATCTCAATTAAGAAATCAAAATGCCCAGTCTCCTGTTGTAGTCAAAGCTGCCAACTCAAAGTTACTCTTTTTTTTTAAGATGGGGTTTCACCATGTTGGTCAGGCTGGTTTTGAACTCCTGACTTCAGGTGATCTGCCCGCCTTGGCCCCCAAAGTGCTTGGATTACAGGCGTGAGCCACCATGCCTGGCCTTTTTCTTTCTTTCTTTCTTTCTTTTTTTTTTTTCAAAGTTACTCTTACACTCCTCCCCCAGGTAGGGCTTCTAGCTAGACTATTCTGCTAGTTGCTTCTCACCATTCCAGGGTGAAACAACAAGAAGTAAGAGAGCCTGAAAGTAAGAATTTAACTGTCTTAAAACGGTAGGTATGACAAATATTTAAAGCTTACATTTTTACTTAGCAGTAGGATGATCAACTTACCCTGGGTTTCCCAGGACTTTCCTAGTTTTAAAACTGAAAGTCTCACGTCTCTGAAACCCCCTCAGTCCTGGGCAATGGGGGATGGCTGGTCTTCCTACCCGAGGAACGCCCTTGTTGCCTTTTGGAGGCATCTCCCTCACCGATGGAGATATTTCACCTGCATTCCCTTGATGCATAGTACAATGATGTACTTTTAGGAGCACTGCCTATTCTTCCTCCAGGGAAACTTGCAGTTCACCCTGAGCTTTTAACTGCTAAAGTCTCTGGCCCAACTGGATAGACTATTGCGCTTGTGCACGACTGCTCTGGTTTGCATGTGTGCTCCCTCCAAACTTCATGTTGCAACTGCATCTCCAGTGTGGTAGTGTTAAGTGGTAGGGTCTTTTGTGAAGTGATTAAGTCATGACATCTCCTCCCTGACTAATGGGTTAATGCCCTCATGAAAGAGGTTTCAGAGAATGTGTGACTCTCTTGCCCTTCCTTTTTCCACCATGTGGGGACACAGCAACAAGGCACCATCTTGGAAGCAGAGATACCACGCTCAGCATACACCAAACCTGCCAGCACCTCGATCTTAGACTTTCAGCCTCCAGAACTGTGAGAAATAAATATCTATTGTTTATAAATGACCCAGTCTCAAGTATTGGTATTATGGCCGCACAAATGGACTAACAACCTTACAAAACTTTCTCTCTCTCTCTCTCTAGCTCCCCTGCATGGCCCACATCTGATTGCAGGGAAATCACTCATACATATTTTGCCTGGACAAACTGAGCATGCAAACTCAACTCACATGGCCCACACTCCCATGGCTTCACTATCAATAGCCAGCCCATCTGTTGCCCCTGGTTCCCAGGAGATAGTGAAACATTGTTCTTGGTGTCTGTCACTCGGCAAGGCCATATATCAAACTCTCAAAAGTACTACTATGGAAGGCTCTTCTCTCTAGGCCTGACATTGGTGGGAAATGCAACATACAGCACAGTTTTATCCAAAGAAATTATCTTCACAATCGTAGATCTATTTCACTTTCTTTTTTTTTTTTTTTTCTTTTCCAACAGCCTGCCATTGCATATCCTCAAAGTTTAGCTAAGAAATGCAAGGGTCATGAAACTGGTTTCTGAGCATTTCCATTGAAGATTTCTATTTTTATACGACACTCACATTGGTATCTGAATAATATCTGTCATCTTAGAGTCTTAGCTGAAAGTGTCATCTTAATATCTTATTTCTATGCTTACATCTGCATAAAATAGCACTAGAAAGATATATGAAAAATAGCAATTGCTTCCAGAGTAAGAAAGTAACCGGCAGAGAAAACAAAGGAAGAAGACTCACTTTTCACCTTTTACATTCTTGTATCATTTGAATTTATACACTGTGCATATATTACCTTTGAAAACACTTAAGTTAGTTAATGTTTCTAAAAAGGGAAAGGTAGAATACCCATTATTAAACCTGTATAAATACAATTGTCAAATTTTGACTTAAAATACCCACTAAATTAATGTGCTTTTATGCAGGAAGAGACAGATCAATCAATAAAATGGAATAAATAAAAGTACCAAAACAAGGCTTAGGTTACATACAAATTTACTATGTGTTAAAGGTACACCTCAATTCAACAGGGCAAGATGGATTATTTAGTAAGTGGTGCCTCCGCAACAGGCCAGCCATTTGGAGAACTTAAAATGTGGTTTATGACTCACTTATAAACCAAGCTAATTTCAAATAATAAAACATTTTCATGAAACAAATACAATCATAATAGCAGTAGATAAAAATACAACTGAAGAGTGCTACAGTGTTAATGTGAGCAAGGACAAGTATGATACATGTAGAGAGGCTATAAAGGAGAAGTGGGATACCTACATAAAAATTAAAACCTTCAAAATGTCCCAAAATATAAATAATAAAAACAAACAAAAAGAGCATGCACACATAATCTATAAGACTACAAACAAGAATGTTAACAGTAGTTTATGTTTTCATGGTAGTATTACATGTGGTTATAATTTTCTTTTCTTATTTACTTATTTTTTCTTGAAACTAATATGCAATACTTAGCAACAGACTTATTTTAAATCACATTGAAAGTAATGAGTGGACGGTTCGACAGTCCAAAGACTCACTATAGAAAGCGCATTTTCCAGTAAAATGTAAAGATAATATATGTTTGCTCAGGTAAAGGAAATGTCTTTTTTTTTTTTTTT